>NC_062965.1:28117283-28261283 GCF_023119035.1 Salvia hispanica
AAAAGTCACATCTATACTTCTTGTCATCCAACACTCTAAGTTTCTTAACACAAGTCTTGCATGCTAAATAATACCATTCACCAAAATGAGGCTCAATTGATTCCACTTTTCCAAAAACCCAATATGATCCATCCTGATGACCAAAATAAGAAATATACTATTCCAAATTTAGTACTTCAAAAATAAAAATTCTGGATATAAAATGACTATCTGACCTTTAATAAGATTTGCATTTACACTACAAAACTATTTACAAACAGGAAATTAAAATACCTCCAAACAGCCAATATCACCAAGGGACTTCACATCAAGATCATCGAACTCTCTACTAAGTTTTACTCCAGATTGATCAACCATTCCTTGTGCAACAAATCTATCATCATGCTTTATCCTATAGATTACATTTAAAATTTGTTATAGTCAATCACTAAACAAACTATTAATATAGCATTGGGTATTAGGTAACAGTACCTGCTCCTAAATTCCTTCACAACATCAAGATCAGCATTAATCAAAACCTTGGAAGCTTGATAATGAGTAGACACACCAACCTCACCTAAAAATATAATAAGGAAACATTAAACCAATACATCACTTTTACAAAACTACAAATAAAAAAGATAGAAACAGACCTCTGAATATATTAGGCTTACAAAACTGTACAATGATTATAGGAACAGTCCCTTCAGCCTTAGACAATTGAGACATATAAGATTCCACATTGGCATCCCAAATTGTACAGAATATCTTGTTATGGCTGTCAAAAAAGTAGCAAATTTAGTTTCAATATGAAAAAAAGAAAAAAAAAATAGCAAACAAAAAAAATGAGCAGCAAGTATAAAACATACTTCTCATCACTGATTTGAACTTCAATTAGTCTGTATCTACTTTGCTTCACTACACTACCTGGGGAAGTGATGACACCAATGATGTCTGCAAAGTAAAATGAAATACATGATCAATAAAGTGAAAAATAAGTTCAAAAACAATAAATATAAACAAAGAGTTATACCAAAAAAAGGTGCATGCTCATCAATCTCATTGATGTTTGATATATCCCCAAATGGTTTAAATGAATACACTATAGGTGGAAAATCATTGTCTCTGACTTCATACATCTCAGTCTTATAGTTCATAAAGAGTCTAAAAAGATGATTAGTGGCTCTGTTTCTAAGTGTGTTTTTCCTAACAAAGAAGTTTTTGATATAATAGATCCCT
Organism: Salvia hispanica; assembly: GCF_023119035.1. Classification (NCBI taxonomy): domain Eukaryota; kingdom Viridiplantae; phylum Streptophyta; class Magnoliopsida; order Lamiales; family Lamiaceae; genus Salvia; species Salvia hispanica. The sequence continues at coordinate 28,118,502 of NC_062965.1, forward strand.
CCTTCTCTAGGCTTGTGTTGAAGGTTCTGTAGAACCATTTTTGGGAATGTGGCTTGGATGTAGGTACCCTGAAAATAAGAGGAATAAGCCCTTAGATATAAGAAAAGATATAAGACAATAGAAATGGAAGAATATAATAGATAATAGATATTACTACTGTTAGAATTATTAAACTTATTACACTTAATTAGACTTATTAGACTTATGTCAGAAACATAACACTTCAACTAACTTAACTGTGCATTCTTTTGTAGGTGATTATTATTACATTCCAGATTCCAAATTCCATATTCCATATATGATAAAGGGTAATGACATGAAGGATGAAAAGGAAAACTACTAAATGACAGAGACATGGTAAATTTCAGGCATACCTTAGCATCATGAAAGACAGATTCTGTGCTGATATCTCTATTGTCATCCGGAAGACCTCCAAACACACGAACACAATAGACCTTGATGACAGAATTAGTAATGGCTGTATGGAGATTCTTGAGCAAGGTAACATAGGGGGCCATGGTGGACACTGATATATCACTGTAAGATAAATAGATAAAGTTCAGAATCATAAACATATAGACTAATACATATGCTTATTCTTTGCAGGTGCTAAGCATAAACATTCCATAAGATGAAGAAGAACCTTTCAAGTAATCAAGTAATCAAGTAATAACATAAATGGAATAACCTGTTTCATTTCGATTACCAATAAATGCTGAAAATATAATATATGTTAGTCTATAGAAATACTACATATACATATACATATAATCAACAAATGTGGATTTTATGCTTTCTATATTATTTATTAGGAGCATTTATTGGGTCTAATGACAGCCGTAATTAATGTCTATTAGTTAATGTTCTCCTATTAATAATGAACCTATTTTGCAGGGATACCAAAACAAATATATAAACCCTAATCTGAGAGAAGCCGCCCTACTTTCTAAGAAGGAAGAGAGAGCCAATGCTAGAACCAATAAGAATAGGATCCAGACAGAGGAGCCACGCCTATAAGCCTCTTCATCTCTGCAAATAGGTGGCTTTGTGAAGGAGAAGGAGAGAGAAAAACATAGGCAATGATTACAGAGAGAACCAAGAGAGAAGAAGAAGAAGAAACAACTTATAACTGGTAACTTATTCCATTTATTAGCTTAAATCGGCATATCCAATTACTAATAACTGATTCCATAGAAGATATACACATACTATTCAAGTTAGTAGTAATTAAATGTTTTCATCTTGAATTCAATATATGCTTAACCTACACAATATATATATCATTGATATTTCTCTGAACTCAATGAATAAATTTTACATTATTAAGATCTCATCAACTTCATCCTTTGCATTTTCAGAGTTCTCTTTTGTGTTATGTGTAAATATTGTGTGTGACTTTGAAACAATATACCACTCCTTATGACTTAATTATGTTTTATGTGTGCATCTAATGTGTATGTTATATTTTGGACAGAATTCAACAAATAAGGTTATATTGTTGACAAATTCGAAAAATTATGGTATATTTTGGACAGGAGCTTATGAAAAATATAATACTAACATTCTGTGATTTATTAATGAGGTGCTATTAAATTAATAGGTTTAGTTTCCAATAGTTAATATTAGAAAAATTGAGAATATACTTATTCTAATGTATTTTTATACTTTTCAGGTAAATAAAGCTTTGGAAATTGCAGAAGAACTGAATCTCAATCATCTTAGAAAAGTGGGATTTATGTGTTTAATACATGATGTAAAAAAGCAAAATATAGTGAACTACACAAAACCAATCAAAATAAAGCTAAAAATATGCAATTAAGCCTAATAACACAGCAGCATTGGAACCATAAGTGACGATAAAAATATTCATAAAAAGAAAAATCAAGAAAAATACAAAATAGCAAAACTGCAGAAACCCATTTTCCCGCCAAAATGCTGCCAGGTGGCAGCCAAAAAAACTGGAACTTTATATATTAATAATAGATAGATGCATAATACCCTATCAAAGAATTTAAAAAATAAAAAAGGCCCATTTCATCCCAAAATATCCCATTTTGAATAATTAATTCCCAAAAACATATCAAATCTATAATTTTGCCATCAGATAGATAATGATTGGGTAGGTAATGATTGGGTTGAGCCAAGTCCGAAACGCTAGTAAAAGGTAAATGAACAGAAATATAACTTCTATTAACCTCATCAAAAAAAGTAAAATATATCATTCCAAAAAATAACGCATTCCAAAGAAAAAAGATACTATACCATATAGAAAGATAAATGAATTTTAAAAAATAAAATAATAAAATAAAATGCATTAAAAAGCATAAAATGTAATACCTTTTCAAATATCTTCCCATTGGATAATGGTTTTTCATGAAAAGAAGACAAATATGATAGTTATTAGATTTTACCTCGCTATTAATGAAGAGGTAAAGATACCTCTTCAAAAATGGAAAAGGTATAATAACTTCTCAAGATATCTCTCCCCTTGGAGAATGATTATTTATGAAGAAAAGGTAAATATAGTACTCCCTCCGTCCCAGAGAAGTTGACACACTTTCCTTTTTAGTTTATCCCACAAAAGATGTCACATTTCCCTTTTTGGAAAAAGTTCTCTCTCACATTAATATAAAAATTATATTTTCTCTCTCTATTTAACACACAAACAAAACCTCCTAAAATCCCGTGCCATTTTCAAAGTATGCCAACTTCTTTGGGACGGAGGGAGTAGTAGTTATATAACTTTATCTCTCTATTTACCTTTCTCCTTGGAGAGAGCATCTCCAAGGGAGAAAGGAAAATTGAGAAGATATATTTCTCATTTACCTTCTCAAAAAGGTAATTATACCTTCTTAGAGCATCTCAAGGGGAGAGGTAAATAGAGAGGTAAACTAATATAACTACCATATTTTACCTTTTCTTCATGAAAAATCATTCTCCAATGGAAGAGGTATTTGAGAAGGTATTATACCTTTTTTCATTTTGAAGAGGTATATTTGATGGAAAGGTAAAATCATATAACCACCATATTTACCTTCTTTTCACAGAAAATCATTCTCCAATGGGGAAGGTATTTGAGAAGGTATTACACTTTATGTTTTTTTAATTCTTTTGTACTACTTATTATTTTATTTTTTTTAAATGATATACCCTTTCTATATGTCTTTTATCTTTGGAGTTATTGATTTTTAGAAAGGTATATTGCACTTTTTCATTTACCTTCTCCCCTTGGAGTTAGCTCTTAAAAAAGTAATGTACTCCAAGGAAAGAAGGTAAAGGTAAATGAAAAAGGCAACCAAAAAAATTAACATTTTATCCTTTCTACCAAGAAGAGGTAAAGATACCTTCTCAAAATGAAAGAAGGTATATAATACCTCCCCATATACCCTTTCTATTGGAGCATGAATTTTTTTGTATAAAAGGTAAATATGGTAGTTATTTCCTTTTACCTTTCCATTTACCTCCTCCCTTAGAGATACTCTAACAAAGTTTGTTATAGATTCACTTTTATCATTTTTTTATAATATATATTCATATTCAAATAACTTCCTAGTACTCCTACTATACTTATACTCGCTCCGTCCACGAATAGGAGTATCGTTTTTCCATTTTAGTCTGTCCATAAATAGGAGTCTCAGTTCATAATTACCATAAATGGTAAAGAGACCCCACATTCCACTAACTCATTCGACTCATATATTATTAAAAATTAATATATACAAATGGGACCTCTATTCCACTCACGTATCATTTAAAATTAATATATACAAATGGAGCATTTATTCCACTAACTTTCTTCCACCCACTTTTCTTAATATTTCTTAAAATCCGTGCCGAATAGAAATGAGACTTCTATTCGTGGACGGAGAGAGTATTTCTTAAAATTCATGGTATTTTAAAATATGACAAATTTTATGGGAAGAAGAGGGTACATATTTTGCCCTTTCTCAAGCGCCCCTGGGTTGAGCACTAGAGTTCGCGCTATTCCGATGTTTCTGCTTTATGTTTTTTTGGGTCCTCTTGTTTGTTACAGATTTGATGCTCGTCAACTTGTTGACTCTAACTTTTTCTTTTGAATACAAAAATCCTCTGTAGTACACATCCAAAAATATATAAATAGCCGAAGAAAAGAAGATTAAATTCCTTGTGTAACGAAAAACTGCGCCAAATCAAAATGATGATCCATTACTCATATCTGCTCTACAAGTCCAGCAGAGCTAGCTAGAACAATAAACATCAACGCCACTGCGGCAGACTAGATTTTCAAAATTCCAAAATTCAATTCCAGAAGAACAATCTTCATCTATCCAATTTATGTGTGTACGTGCATATATAGATATAAGATATCGCCTTCTCTGTTTCTTTCCGCCGTAATGTGACTCCATTGATGATCTGATTCATCAGTTTTTTGTATATAAGAGAGGCGAGAGCGATTACCTTTTGTATGTCGAGAGAGAGCCAATGTGCGCGTGATTAATTAGCCTCGTTCAAATATATTCAGAATGTACGATCGCATCCATGGTTTCCGATAACGATCCCGATCTGCACCTCCCAAATTTACTCTGCGGCGGCCGTTTTTCGATGATCTGCACATCCCACAGCAGCTTGTTGCCGGAATTGGGGAGGTGCGGGACATCGTGCGTGACGATGTTCCTCCACGGCGGTAGCCCGCCGACAGGGCGCAGGAAGTTGCCGCAGCACGACCGGAGCTTCACCTGCATCCCGTCGCGCATCGGCTCCCACTCGATCGACGGATCCGACGGCGACTCGCGCGACGTCTGCACCGCCTTCTTCGCCGTCACCCCGGGGAGGAGCGGGATGGTCGACGCCGCCAGATACGTTCCGAGGTAGCTCCGCAGCCGAATCGCGTCGCGATCAGCCACCATTTCCACCGTCCACAGCGATTGCTGCCGCGGCGATTCGTCCTGGATCACGCTCTCCTCGTCTTCCGCCGCGGTTAGGTATTTGTCGCGGTAGCTCACCATCCTGATTGATTTTGCCTTCCGGAATATATCCATTTTTTCTTCAGATCTGGAGAAATTGGAAGAAAAACTTGGATCGGTGTTGTTGTGAGGTGGAAATTAATCAATCGAATCGGAGCGAGAAGAAGTTGAGATATAATTTCATGTTATTTCTTCTCAGCCTCCTCTTCTGGTAGAGCTTCTACGTTCCAAAGCCAAACCATTTGGAAGAAGAAATGCATTTCTATTTTTGGAGGTATTTATTAAACTGGTTTCCATTTCTGTGCTATTGTCAAACTCACATGTAATTTTTTTTAGTTTATTTGTTAGTAGTATTTATTTTTTGACTATCAAAATAACATGTGTATGTGCACTACGATTTCAGATTAATCAATAATTTAAGATTAAATCAACATACTATACTACATAACTCAATATTAACAATTTTACAGCAAAAAAAATTAGGTTAGGATCGAAGAAATGCCTTGATTTAGTTACGACCATGCAACCGGACCTTCTAATTCGTAAAAATGGCGTTAGACGACTGTACTAATTTTCTTCAAGAAACTGAAGTTGAAAGGATATATATTCACTACGGGTCGGGTGGAGTGTGTTATATTGTTAACTTAATACTTAATTGCTAACTACAACTAAATAATAGTCATTAGATATTCAAATTAAAGGCCTAGATCATCAACCTGAAATGGCAATACGATCAACAAAAAACATCAATAAGACCATAGAATTAATTTCAAAAAATATCAATACGGGTATTAATGTCAATTAACTATATGTTTAGTTATAACTAACTTTTAAAAGAAATCCCAAAACTTTAAATTCATATAACATATATCAAATTAAAGATAATTTTATAAGGATTCCAACGATATCCTACATGCATATGTTCCGACGTTAAAATTTGAAAAAAAAATCAAAATTTTTTAACTTTTTCGTACAGCAAAAATGTCAACATACTATATAAAATATATTAATATAATACATGTAGAATGTCAATATAAGCAATGGGTTAACATTCTTAAAGCATTGTGTTGACATTCTCAAAGCATTGTCTTGATATTTTCGAAACACTATATTGTCATTTTCATCCAAAAGCCTAATTTCGAGTTTTTTTTTTAATCTTTTTTTATTTTATTAATAAAAATGAAAATTACACATGGTAAATTGTAGACCAGACGTTTTCTAAAATTCTATGGCCTTAAATTAGTTGTAGTTAGCAATTAAATTATGAGTTAACAATTGATCACTCCCCCTATTATACATTGGTAAAAGAATTGTAAAACTAGCATTATTTCATTAATGCACATTTATTTTTATTTTTCTTGTTTTAATTATAACAATAATACTCATTCTTAATTAATTATTAGTATTATTTTGGATATTTATTTATTCACCGAAAATTCTAATTCCTAATTTTTAACCTGAATAGCAAATTCCATCTCTACCGATTTAAACCCAATTTCAGGGTATTCTATTAGTCCTACTATAGTATGATTTTTTTGTAGCAATGAGAATATCATTTTATGTCACATTTAACTTTTATTTTAGTTTTACACATTTTTTCTTTCAAATTAGATTATGCATAATTACCTAAGGTTCCTATTCCAATTATGATTATTATCAATGTTTCCAAATGTTGAAAATTGGAATAAGAAATGATTATGGAGGTTAATCATTTAAAAGAGTACAATTTTTGTTAATTTTTTTATAGTGATAAATATTAATTATAGTTCATTAATAAATAATTACTCGATGAAACAGTGGAAAATATATTAACACAAATATAAATATAGTTCATTAATAAATAATTACTCGATGAAACAGTGGAAAATATATTAACACAAATATATCTATGCTTAAAAAACCTACTCCTACTATTTTTTGCCCAAAAAGGTAATTTAACCAATTATTAGAGACGAAGAAAGTTGAGGTGCAAGGGAGAACATTTACAGAAGAGGGAAATGTCGTCAATCGAAGATGAGGAATTGCGTCGCCGGAAGCTGGAAGAGGCTCTCGAAGTCAAATCCCTCCGCCGTATCATTAGTGCTTATCTAAAGTATACACCTCTCCCACTCTCACTCGTGCTTCCGTCTTTCTTTTTCGTGATTAATCCTCTGAATTGTTCCTTTGTTTATTTGTATTTTCCTCTGCAATAGTCTGCGAAGTTGTAGTGATTGCTGGTGTTCTGTCTCTATTGTTATTGCTATTGTTACTTTAAGCTTGATGAATTGAGGATATGAAGGGTTAATTGGTACTGAACTCTTCTTTTGGTGAATATTGAAACATAATTTTCGGTGAATTTACGCTGCACGCGATGGTGGAGCAGTTGAGCTGTAGTAAATTCAACTGTTTAGTAACTTCAGTTGAGAGTGACGATAGATAGAATCAGGATCGTTATTGTGTTTACAGTAGTGGGCGCTGCCAATATATTCCTTGATGATTTGTTGATGAACTTCTGTAGTTGACTTGTATATTAGTATTTCATTTATGTTTTCATTGTCAGGTATAATGTTTCATTTCCAGTTTATTCATTATCATCTTTATTGCTTCAATGGATATGGATCCCTGTAATGTAGTTTTATTTTTTATTGGGCTCTGAACACAGCTATCCGGAGGCTGCTGAGGAAGATATCAAAAGATATGAAAGATGCTTCAGGAGGCTTCCTCTTGCCCACAAGGTCTCTTTCTAGTTAACAAATAGGAACAGGAGTAAAATTGTGAGCATGTTAACTATTTCAAGTGAAATATTATGTAGAATGCAAGGTTAAAATTTATGTTTTATATCTATGGTGATTGGTGAAGTATGTTGTAAAATGTAAAGTTTTGGTTTAGGTTATGCTTTCTGATGTGGTAAAGGACAATGAAGACAATGTTGGATTTTTTTGTGAATACACTGCTAATTCTTAATACTCCAGACAATGTTCTATATCTACCTGCAGTTTCGACTGATTACTTTGTGCTGCAATCTCTTACTTTACTTTGATTTATGTATGCATATCATGCAGTATGCCATAAATATAATTAGTTTCACCAATTTATGATTTTGGCTTTTGCAGGCACTGTTGTCACACCTTCCTCTGAAATATCAGAAACTCAGATGGTAAAATCTAGTATAGCATATCTCTGTTTTGAATACTTAGGATGAAGTTCTAATTAAATATTTATGAAATAAACAGAATAAGAAAATATAGAAATAGGAAGCATTCTGAAAATAGAGGTATCGATCCTCTCTTCGTATCTGAAAGTCTTGAGTGTGATGGAATAGCCTCCATCCTTGGCAGGCTATAACTATTTATAGTTAACTTGGGCTTAAATAACGTTATGAATAAATTACATGTTTGATATCTTCAAGTACCTTACCTTATATATTGGCATGTTTTTCAGTAGATAACTGCATATACATTATCCCATTCATACCCTTGTACTAGATATATCAATATGTATCATGAAGAATATCAATGAAGGAGAATGGAAATATGGTACTACCTTTAAAGAATAATGTTTGGTGTGCTGATTCTGGTGTTATTTTCATGCAGGTGTGTTTCACAAAATTCTTATTTCATATTTGAAATGCTTAAGGTGATTCCTCATTTATTACTTGTTTGATTTGTATCTTGATCTGATTGTTTTTCCGCTGGGGTGTGGAAAGCTTGCATGTATATTTGGATCTTTCTGAAGCTACTCCACCTCTTGATTTTGGCAGGCCTTTGATCCCCCTATTGATATGAGTGTGGACACTGACATTGCTGAGGACCATGCAATTGAAAATGCCCCAGTTAAACAACTTTCTTCTACTGAAATGAATCCTCATCCTTCTCAATCTGGCTCAAATAGCACCCTGCTACATAATGCAAAAGTTGATGCACTTAGCTCTGGGGAAGATGGAGCGAATGAGGCTCCTAAACCTGAAACTATCAACAAGGTCTCTCTTAACATCTTGGGTCATGCCCGTAGGATTTGTTTTAAATATTCTCTCTGGTTCAATTTGTTTATTTCCTTTTCATTATGAAATTTGACCTATGTAGATAACAACAGGAGAAGAAAATCCAATCATTGAGCGAAAACGTCGAGAATTGCTCTGTAGCCTCTGAACGTAATGGAATGGTAAAAGGTGGTGATGGCCATAATCATCAGACTGTTAACAATTCTCCACCATCATTTTCTACACATTGTTGTGATGGGCATGTAAGGCATTCTTTTCCAAGATTTTCTTTTTCAAGTAGATTACTCAATAGTCAATAACCCTCATGTTGTTTGCAATATTATTCAGTATTTTTAGTCTCTGTCCCCTTATTCTTTCACCGACTCACCTCTTCTAGCATTTCCCATGTACTTCTGTTTTTATGCTCTTCTTTTCTTTGAATTATCTTGTTGGGTTATCATGATTGTTTGTGATGAAATTTTTTAGAAATTGTTTTACCTTGACAAAGTCACAAGCATATGTTTTATGAATGCAAGAACTACAAAAGCTTGTGGACATAGTTTAGAATGCTACATTTATACTTGTTATTCTATTTTCTCATTAATAGTTTATACCCTGGATATGTTATTTCAGGCATCGCCATCGCCTGATTGGTTGGACCCATCATTGCAATTTCATGTTCCTTTGGCTGACGTAGATAAGGTCAGCTATTCTTTTTTATTTTGAGTATCCATCCATGCTTAAGATTTAAACTATCGTACTATATCCCAGGTTCGATGCATTATAAGGAACATTGTCAGAGATTGGGCAGCTGAGGTATTCATTTGTTTTTTCTTTTCATCTGTACAAAAAAGTTCTTTAAGTATAATTATAGTATACAATTTCTAACAATGGGGGTTATAGTATTGTGACTCAAAAGTCTAACCTCATTCAATAAAAAAATAAAAGCATTATATATATTTAAAGAATGGAAGTTTTGGATTTATCAGTTTTTCTCCTTGCTATGTTTAGGGTCAGAAGGAGCGCGATGAGTGCTATAGACCAATTCTTCAAGAGCTTGACCATCTTTTTCCAGACCGTTCCAGTGACAGGTATCATTTTTAACGGGACAGAGGGAGTACTATTAAGAATCTCTGGTGGTGTCAGGATACTCACAGATTATTTCGTCATGATATTTGTTCCAATCGAGCTTGACATTTATATTTATCGTAACAAATCTGTTGGCTGCTGTCTGGTGTTTTCTTTTGGTAATATTGATATCTTATTTCTTCTTAAGCAGTCCTCCTGCATGTTTAGTTCCAGGAGCTGGACTTGGGAGGTTGGCATTAGAAATCTCATGTTTGGGTATGCTACTGGAATACTCTTCATCTTTAGATGATAAAGTCTTTGCCTTCAGTGTGAGACTTTTGTTTTATGACAGGTTTCGTAAGCCAAGGGAATGAGTTTTCGTACTACATGATGATATGCTCCAGTTTTATACTAAATTAGTAAGTACCTCTGTTGTTATGAATTTATGATTCAATTCTTTCTAAATTTGGATCATTAGTGCTAATTAATTAGTTCATCAGCTCTCAAATTGCAGAGCAGTGGAAAATATATCCATGGATCCACAGTAATTGCAATTTACTTTCCGACATAGATCAACTTCGCTCTGTTTCTATTCCAGACATTCATCCAGCAAGGTGTTGATTTAAAATTAGTATTTAGTTTGTATATGCATTTTCCTATTTCTTTGTTTCTGTTTTACTGTAGCCATTTGCTTTATACAGTTAGTTTTTTCCGCCGCTTTTTGTCTGTATCTGTGCTTTTCAAAATACAAATTAAGATTTAAGACACCTAATTGATTACTTTGTCATAAGCTAACTGTTTAACATTTATTTACTTCAACAAATAAATGAACCTGCTGCTGTCCCTCACTAAGATATTATTATGTAATTTTTCCCAGTATGTGACCTTTGCTTTGTTCTATTGTAAAACTCCTGTGTATCAATCTGGTCACCTGCATACCTATTACCTTCACTTGTGATAATGATATGCTTGACTTTACTCTCTCTTGTTCTTCTGCTTTTTCCTACACTGCCACTAGATGGTTTTATTGGTTGCAATTGCATGATAGCTCTTAATGATATTTTTGCTTCATATGTTCATACTGTAGCAAGCCGAACAGTAGCGAATGTTTGTAGTTTTTGGAAGTATCATGAGCCACTTTACACTTTTTCGGGAACTGGATTGTAATATTATCCTTTGGAACAGTGCAGGGATTACAGAAGGCTTCTCAATGTGCGGAGGTGATTTCGTTGAGGTCTATAATGATCCAAGTCAAGTAGGTAAGAAAAGCATAGGGAATCAGTATATGTTGAAGTAGATACTACTGTAATCTGAACTGCTTTGGGTACTGCTATTCCACAATTGAGCTTCATATGCGTTGTGTGGAGTAGTAAACGTATATTTTCCTTAGCAATTTCTCACAATTGAAGAAATGTGGATTATAAAACCAGTGGAAACTCAAAGCACAAGTCATGCAACTTTATGACCTGCTGTTAGATACTTGTCTTATTACGCTCACTATAATTTCAGGAGCCTGGGATGCAGTTGTGACTTGCTTCTTTCTTGACACGGCACACAATATTGTGGAATATATTGAGATAATATCTAAAATTCTTAAAGACGGGGGTGTGAGTGGTCTCTACTTATGATTGACGCCCCAAATCCTTCCTGCATGCATTTCTTATTCTGAGTGAATTGACAGGTGTGGATCAATTTGGGACCCCTGCTTTATCATTTTGCAGATGCGTATAATCAAGAAGATGTAAGTCTATTAATCTATTTGCACTCTTTCAAAAAAAGAAATGAAGAAATAAGTGTTACTCCATATTTCACTATTTGGGGCTCTCTCAATATGCTATCTGCTTTTACTAGGAGATGTCAATTGAGCTGAGCTTGGAAGACGTAAAGAGGGTTGCCTTCCACCATGGATTTGAAATAGAGGTATCATTGGATCTAGTTATGAACTTACTGAATCAAGACATTTTACTACTTTGACTTATTTCTTTCAACCATTTTTCTTTTCTGTAAACAGAAGGAATCAACCATTGCCACAACTTATACAACGAATCAAAGGTCGATGATGCAGGCAAGGGTTCCACATTCAGATTTGGTTGAACATATATGTGGTTATATACACATCGCTACTGCGGAATTCAGTTCAACATACTATAATAGTAGATAGCTAAGCAGAGATAAACTTACAATAAATCTCAAGTTAGAAGTAGCTTTAAAAGGATATTTGGGCCTTTTCTACTAACAGAACCAAACCTCAAAAGCAGTTCGATATTTAATGCTACTTAAACTGTTGATCTGCATAGTTCTGTCACACTATAACCACCATTGCACTCGTGGTGGCCGTTAGTATTGTTACTACTACCATTACATTTTCTGCTCTGCTGCTGCTGCTGATGTTTCTGTTTTGTGATGTTGATTGTTGTATGTTTGACAATTGACATGATGGTGCGATTAATTCATCTTCTTTATGTAACTGCAGAACCAATACTATGCTGCATTTTGGACAATGCGGAAGAAACCACCGACACCGACAAGTGCACCAGATGCGGCTGTTGAATAATGGGTAGTACACCTACGCTTAATGCTTATGTAATCCTAGCTGAAACGTTTGATGTTAGTGTGCTCTGTTTAGACCATAATGTTTCTACTGAGCTCTTACTGCACTTGAAATTTGGCCCACTATTGTTCGGATTTCAGGCTGAATCAAAGCGAAAGCAAATTAGATTTTTCAGTTTTTGGTGTTTTAAATTTACCAACTGGTAGTTTGTGTTGGTGTGTTTTTTCTCGCAAAAACTAGTCTAAATATATGACTATTCTATGATTTTGATTTGGAATACTAATATTTACGCTATTTTAGTGTCTTAAGAATATGAAACGCGGTCCATTTCCACCCCAAAATTGATGAAATTGTTAAATTTATTAGACAACCCATGTTTTACCAAATTATTCATTTAACAAAGTTGATTACTAAGTATTTAAATAATCCAAATAATTTGTACTTCCATATGTGTCCAAAATTTTCATTTAAATCAGTCTTATATTAATGGTTCCATTTTAGTTTTACCACTTTTAATAGAGGACCTCACAATCCATCAACTAATATTTATTCACATTATTATATTATAAAATTAATTTATATAAAAATAAGATCTACATTACATTAACTTTTTCAACTCACTTTCTATTACATTTCTTAAAAACCGTGCATGATCAAAATGGGATACATACTGGGGACGGATGAAGTAATTTAAATTATGAAGTAAGTTTGATCTTATTGTTTGCAATTGTGCTCTAATTGTTTGCAATTGTTATCTACATAAAAATGAGAATAAATGAATTTCTATAGACGAGAACATTGAGAATAAATGAAATTTGACGGGATTTGATATTTTATTTTCAAATACTTTCTCTTGTCTCATAAAAATAGGCTCTTTAAGGTTGATACGAGTTTTAATGTCTAAATAGTAAAGTAAGATAGAAGGAGAAAAATAGTTGAAATTGCATAATTGGTGGTATTGGTGGTGAGGTTCATAAATGATATTATATATGAGCTATTTATATGGAACGAAAAAAAAAGAAATATTACTCCATGACTTTTTCTATAGTACGGAGGGAATATTAAAATATCAATTAAAATTTTGTGAGTTAAACCATCTTTCGAAAATAATCATTTATTCCTGGTCTAATAAAAAAAAATTACTTGTATTGCGGTATTTTACAAGAAGTCGAGAACGTTAGCCGTTGAGGCAATTGTTGTTGGTTTAATTTCGTGTGGCCTCAGCTGCTCCGATAAGACTAACACCAACCAAAACATTCATCCATTGAAGCGGCTAAATGGCGGCGGCAATCCCGGAGTTTTACCCCCCAAAGCTCGTTTTAGCCCCAAAATATCTCAGCCACCGTTCTCATGCCACTAATTTATCATCCTGCTCCTCCTATTTCAGCTCGACTAAACCTCAATTTCAGCTCCTTCGGAAAAACTATTCGTCTGCTGGCGAATTTCGCGTTTTACACAACATAAAGCGTCACAGTTTGAAGGTCTCCTGCCGCGCTACTGGCGCCGGCGTCCAGCCCAAAGGCGCCCCCCCTTCCCCCGCCGAAATTGAATCCGCTATTCGTGCGGGAAAAGACCGCCTTCTCAAGGTCCGCCCAATACACTTCTGCACTTAGTCATTAGTGTTACATGACCTGAACTCAAAATAATTCAATACAGTAAGAGATATGGATGAAATTGAACCGGAAAATGCACGTAAAAGCAATTATCCATGACAGAGGAAACTGAGGAATTGTGTGTGTGTGTGAATCAAATTTGTCAAGCTTCCGTTGTGAAATAGCTGCTGTACTGAGTGAATGCAAATGTGTATTTACACTGCAGGTGCCCTCGTCGAATATTAGGAATTTCTGCATTATAGCACATATTGATCATGGAAAATCAACGCTGGCGGATAAATTACTGCAGATGACTGGCACCGTGGAGACCAGAGAAATGAAGGAGCAATTTCTCGATAATATGGATTTGGAGAGGGAAAGAGGCATCACTATCAAATTGCAGGTTTTTTGTCTCTCTATTACTGCTTTTACAGATAATGCTTTGTTGGTTGAATAGGAGTAGTATTTTTTTTTAAATGAACTTTCCTTTTCTGCTATACAGAAGCTTGAATATCAACATTTCATCTGACTTCTCCTTATTTTATTGTGAAAACATTTGCCTTATATGTTTTCTTTGATGATCTGTTTTCTTCAGTTTTATGTTCAAGTCTATGTATGTAAAATCTAAACTGAGAAGCATCTAGAATATGGTCGTTCCTGTCAATGTGATCAATCTTGCAAGCAAGTCCTCTTAATACCCAAATTCATAAAAAATGTTTGTCTTTGTTACATAGGCTGCACGGATGCGTTATGTTCATAACAATGAACCTTATGTCCTGAATCTTATCGATACACCTGGTCATGTTGACTTCTCCTACGAGGTATGTGTCTGGAACCACATAAGAATAATTCTGTTGAAAAGTATTAATAAACTTTGTTTGTCTCTAGAGATATTGGTAGATTGTAGTGGATATGCTAATGAATAGACATCTAATTCATTCAACTTGCCAAGGAAATATAACGAAAATGCCTTATCTGCAGTTGGAATGGTTTTCCAATTTAAGCACTTATTTTTATCATTATATTATCAATGATTGGTAAGCAGTCTCCTAAAGTAAAAGCCTTTGAGTAGTTACTGTGCTACTTCTTCCTTTCAATTGTGTTTCTCTTCATAGTATGAACAATTCCTGAATATGGGAAAACTGTTGTTTTCATGGAAGAGCACGACATCCTTTTATTTTCATGGAGATCACAGATGACCTGTTAATTTGCAGTTCGTGTAGTCTAGTTCCTTCGTTGAATTGCTAGGAGTATGTGTTTATTTGGTGTCATATCATGATTTGTGAATATTTTCAGGTTTCTCGCTCTCTTGCTGCCTGTGAAGGAGCTCTTCTTGTTGTAGATGCCTCCCAGGTGCTTCAGGATTCTTTTCTCATTTTTATAATCCAGTTTCTCTCTCCTCCTATCTTATACATTCTCTTTTAGGGGGTGGAAGCCCAAACATTGGCCAATGTGTATTTGGCCTTGGAAAACAACCTTGAAATCATACCAGTAAGTTGCTACTTCAATGACTATTCTTTCCATCATTTGAGTTATAGTGATGTTAGAAGCTATTCATTGCCCTATGCGGAAGTTAAAACAAAGTGCTTGATATTGTAATTGCAGATTTATATGCACTTCTTCTTTATAAGACAAATTGATGCAGGTTTTGATAATCTGAGCTTGCAAACCACAATTTATAATACTACTTAGAAGTAACTTAAGTATGATTAGCTGATATGGACTAGAAGAAGTTACTTCAAAATATGGACGAGAAGAAGTCACTTCAAAAAAAGGCAACCAAAAAATAGGAAATCTCATTTACTAAAGTGGACTAAAAAGTAAATGTATCAGTTTACTGTGATATTGATATTTTCAACAAGGGATTTAATCTCATTCATGGGGGAGGGAGGAGTACAGAGCAGTGGTTGATGAAGTAGGCTTTATGGTCTTACAACATTAAATGCAGTTATTGTCAGATTGAAGTCAATCTGACAGTGTTCTCTGATTACTGAAGCACAATGAATTTATCAAGGGAATTTTTCATTTGTAGGTTCCATCTTTAGCAAAATCTTATCACCGTAGGAATTCTATTTTTCTGGTAGTGTGAGGTTTTTTCCATTAGAAACATATACTTTATAGTTTAGGGGTGCGTTATATTGCTAACTATTTAAGTTGCTAACTCTGCTAACTCATCAATGTAGTGTATTAAAAATGTCAACACATAATATCAACACATTATATTGAAGTTCAACAAAATCATGTGTTGACATTTTAATGTCATTGTGTTCACATTTTTAATACATCGCATTGATGAGTTAGCAAGTTAGCAATTGATCACACCCCTTATAGTTTATACCTAAATCTTAAATTGAGTTTATCCAATGTGTTTCAGTTGTCTGAATCACCCCCCCCCCCTCCTCGCGGCAATTGTTTTATAGGTTTTGAACAAGATAGATCTTCCAGGTGCAGAACCCGAACGTGTTTGCCGAGAGATAGAAGAGGTTGGTTGGTGTGGTTCAGTGGTTGTGCACAAACAAGAGATTTTTGTTCTCTTCACCAATGAGACTATTCAATATTTCTGGGCTCATAATTTTGTCTTGGCAATATATAACTTTAAAACATTTCCCTCTTGATTTTATGAGGTTATAATTAAGGTAATCTTAAATTGTGCTGAAAAGTAAACAATCTTAATAATTTTTCCCATCTTCATAGGTTGTGGGTCTTGATTGTAGTGATGCAATTTACTGCTCAGCAAAGGTTAGTACTGTCTCCTCTTTTTTCTTGTTGCCCATTATGTAACTGTAAAAAATATATTGGCACTTTCAATATCACATGCAAGTGGAAAGGGATGTGTTAAGGATTCTCCATTGTGCATATATGGTTCGTACAAATATTATTTGTTGTTATCTTGTAGGAAGGAATAGGCATCACTGAGATATTAAGTGCAATTGTTCAAAAGGTCCCTCCTCCTCCAGACACTGCAGAAAGGCCTTTGAGGGCTCTCATATTTGATAGGTATCTTATTTAGGTACTATGATCAAACTTCTTGTAATTAAATTTGCGTGCGTATATTTTATTGCAAAGTTGAGAAAATCAAAGTATCTAAATGTTCCACTAATCTATTTAGTATGTATACATATTATTAGCATGATTGTTTCTGTTTTGATTACTCCACCCCCACTCTACAATTGGAAAGAGATAGCCACATAGCCCACCATCAAGTACCACTACCTCTAATTAATCACAATTTAATCACCTTTTTATTTGTATCTTTTCTGGCTTGCTGAGATTTGCTTAAATGTTTCTGTTGATGAAAATATCTTGTCAAAAGTCAAATGTTTTGTTGGAAATTTAGTAGGCCTTGATATAAAGCTCCCAATTTTTTTCTAAAGAGAATGTAATTGTTCTTAAGCAAAAAATAAGTAGATGACGAGATAAGTGGTTCATTCATCAATTTATGTGTATATTTGTCTAACACACTTATTGGATTTGATCTTACTTTGATTATGGGTCTCCGGAGCTACTGATAGCATATGGTTTCACAAACACTTTTGCAGTTACTACGATGCTTACAGAGGAGTCATTGTATATTTTCGACTGATTGATGGGTGTATAAAAAGAGGTGACCGGATATTGTTTATGGCCAGTGGAAAGGTAGCAAATGTCCTTGTAGTAGCTTGCACTTATGTTTGTTGTTTTTCATGAGGTGGCTATTAGGTATAAGGAGTTGTTTCCTAGGATTGGCCATCTTTCTACATTGCTCTTTCTCACTCAGACTTTCATAAAGAGTGTTCAGTGAATCAGGCCAATATTGGATTGTACCACATTCAGTGATTAATTTTTTCCTAATCTAGGCAGTCTGATTTTCGTAAAAAAGGCGAAGTTGTTATGTGGGATCATTGTTCCAGTCCTTATCGGCCTTTGAGATTATTGCAAAAAAATATCTACTCTCTGATATAATTTCTAGTATCCTTGTTACTTTGTCCTTTTTTGGTTAACTCAACTTCGTTTATCTGAATTCTAATTTTGGTTGATAAATTAAGTCAGTCCATTATTATACAATAAATAGTATACCATTGTACGTAATTCTTATCTAAACATTGTAATGAGACTTCATGTCATTTCTATTGAACTCATGTAAAACCTGTTTATATGCCAGCTCACTGTTGAATTTCGGTTGCAGGATTATTATGCTGATGAAGTTGGATTTTTATCTCCGAACCAGTTGCAAGTTGATCGGTTAAATGCTGGAGAGGTGGAAATCTAATCTGGCCACTAAAGAATACACATAAAAGAAAATTTGTAGCGGCAAAAATGTTGATCTAATCTATGATTTAAATAAAAAATATGAACAAACCTTATCCACAAGTCCAAAACAAATCTTGATATAAAAAATAAATTCTTAAATTTCGATCGGTATAGTCAACACTGAATGCATCTGCTCTTAAGTGAAGTAGTGAACTCATGAAAAATCAATCGGTTCTTGTAAACCGAACATATGATTTCAACTGAAATCGAACTGACTGTAAATTCAGTTTGATGTTCGGTGTTGGTTTGGTTGTACTCACTCCTGCTATTCTTCACCATTTCAATCTTTTGCATTTCATTTTAACTGTTTAATTTTCATTCCTTTCAGGTGGGTTATCTTTCGGCTTCCATAAGATCAGTGGCAGATGCTAGAGTGGGTGATACAATCACACACTATAGCAGAAAGGCTGAAGAATCTCTTCCTGGATACAAGGAGGTCACACCAATGGTCTTCTGTGGCCTGTTTCCTGTTGACGCTGACCAGTATTTATCTTTTACTCCTTTTTCACTTTTACAATCCATACATATGTTGAACTGCATTGTTTTCTAACCTTGTTACATAGGTTTCATGAGTTGCGTGATGCTTTAGAGAAATTACAGCTTAATGATTCTGCTTTAAAGGTAGGCATGCTTCTTTTAAATGATTAGATTTTTACATGTTTGTGTCTAGGTATCTTAACTTACGTCTTGAACTTACTGGAAGACTAGTTACTGAAAATAATAAGGCTGTCGATTTTCACATTATTTCAAAAAATTGTCATTATTTATAATGCTTTTTATTTTCCCATTGAGGACAAGAAGGTCCTGTCATGAAGGGTTTATTTTGGTGATTTTTATACTGATTTAAGGGGAACCATGTTGCAACATTTCACCCATTATACAGTATAAGGACATGGTCCTGGTGTTTCTTTTTCAAATTTGATATACTGTTCAAATGTTTTTGTACAGTTTGTAATGCCTTTTGCATTACTTTGAGAAAGTAAGTTTTTCATTGTCTTAATCCAATTAAATTTTGCTGAGTCATCTGTTTCTGAAGTTTAGATCGTGGTTGCCTATTAGCTGAGATACTTCTATGTAATAGATGTGCTCCTTGGTAAAATCTCCCAACAGCTTCAGTTTGTTTTGTAGTTTGAGCCGGAGACCTCAAGTGCCATGGGATTTGGGTTTAGATGTGGATTCCTTGGTCTTCTTCATATGGAAATTGTTCAGGTTAGAATTTTCTGACTTTTCCTTGCCCTTCCAAACTAGTTTATGTATGCTTGCAATCTTGTATTGATAAATTCAATTCTGCAGGAAAGGCTGGAACGTGAGTACAATTTGAGTTTAATAACCACCGCCCCAAGTGTGGTCTACAGAGTGACTTGCACAAGTGGTGATATTGTAATTTCCACATCCCATGCTTAATTGCCTATTATAGTTTGCTAATTCCCTTTTGGATTCCTCTACTCTATTCCTTTTTCAAGACGCTTATCTCATTTTGAAGCTGCTGAAGTATTTACTGTTCTGGAAACAAGTATCATGCTCTAGTTGTGTCATTGTTGATAATTTCAGCATTAACCCGTGTATTTCCTGAGCATGTACTCTTTTGTCTGTTATTTCTTTTATTAGCTGAAATGCTTTTGTATAATATCAAGCCGATCCATGACTTAATCTGGATGTAGCTTGCATACAAATCTAGTTATTCATGGAACATTGTAGTAGGAGAAAATAGTAAACCAGCCAGATTTTAGACATTGTTAATAAAAAAAGATCAGTGGTAGGTCCTTGTCTGGAATGATCGGTCACATATGGTATCAAACTTAAAAGTAAATATATTATCGAAAAAGAAAGAATAATGATTGGGCAATAACTACGTTGAAATTTTTTTTATATATCAGCATCAGTTGGCATGTGAGCCTTTTAGGTACTGAGTAAATGATTGAGAAGGTGGTGTGACCTAGTTAGACACTATTGAAGTTTGTAGAACTGTTCAACTTCTTAGGTGGACTTCGTTGCTTAGATATTCTGTTTCATTGGGCATCATATTTCAATAATTATTCTCTTGCAATTACTAAATGATTGTGACCCACTTGTTCTAGTGTTTCTTCTAAGTTTACAACATTGTTTGAACATTTTCTTCATATATCACATCCTTCTGATGATCTGATCTAGGTCGAATGCTCAAATCCATCCTTACTTCCTGAAGCTGGCAACAGAAGGTTAATTGAAGAGCCATATGTTAAGGTTGTCTGAATTTCTAATAGCCTATTTATGGTCCCTACCACACAGTATTCATCCTGTTTCTTGAGGATAAAGTTGATGTTTCTTGTATAGATAGAAATGCTCACTCCAAAAGATTATATTGGTGCACTTATGGAGCTTGCTCAAGACCGGAGAGGAGAGTTCAAAGAAATTAAGTTCATTACTGAAATTAGGGCATCACTTCTTTATGAGTTACCCCTGGCTGAGGTATTCTCTTGGTGAAAAAGATATAGTAGCCATTGATATTAAAATGAAGTTACACTTGTTTTGGAGATGCCATATATTTCAATAACTTGTACGGCTCATTCTGTAGATGGTAGGTGACTTCTTTGATCAGCTGAAGTCGAGGAGCAAAGGCTATGCTAGCATGGAGTACTCCTTCATTGGGTAATTCAATGTGATATGAGCTGAAATTGATCTTGTGGTGACTTTCCATAATGTACATGACCTCACAATAACTATATTCAAATATATAAACAGGTACAGGGAGAGTGACTTAATAAAGCTTGACATTCAAATTAACGGGGAGCCGGTAGAGCCTTTATCAACTATTGTGCATAAAGACAAGGTAAGCAACTTCTTTTCTTATTGTTTGAGTCGCTAAAGTTGAGTCATTCATTATGCAATCAGGACCTGTTTCAAGATTGTTATATTGTCAATATATTTTAACAGATTTGTAGTTTAATTTTTAACCTACAGCTATCAATTTCTTTGGTATAAGGTTTATGAGTTGCTAAATCTTAGCATTTTTTATTTAATGATAGTGTCAATACTATGAAACTATTTCCTTGTACCAGAAAAGATATTCACCATTCTCACTTATATAAATATTATCCATTCTCCATACTCATTTCATTTTACAATTAAATCGCGCACTCATTTTCAGGCTTATGCTGTCGGAAGAGCTTTAACTCAAAAATTGAAGGAACTAATTCCAAGACAAATGTTTAAAGTGCCAATCCAGGTATCATTCACAATTTTCATTTTTCTTTATATCGTTTTTTTCTTGTTGTATTAATTATAAACCATAATTCTGTATTTGTTTTGAGCTCGGCAGGCATGCATAGGCGCCAAGGTGATTGCTAGTGAAGCTTTATCTGCTATCAGGAAAGACGTTCTTGCCAAATGCTATGGTGAGATTACCTCCCTCGCTATAGAAGATTAATATGATTTCCTTTTCTAAGGTCTGATGCCCTTGAACACGTACAATATGTCGAATCACCTTGGTAGATGTTTTGTTTTATTTCATTTCCAGCACTCTATGGATACTCTCTTAGAAAATATCTTTTATTCCCCAATCATGCCGCATTCTTGATTTGTGTTTTGCTTTTCATGAAGGTGGGGACATCTCAAGAAAAAAGAAGCTTCTGAAAAAACAGGTGAATTATGTCTGCTTTATTTGCCTTGTTATCATATCACACTTTCAAGAAATTTCCATGTGCATTGTGCTCTGAAACATGTTATGTAGTGGTTGATCATTTGCTTTGGTATGCTTCCAACTCAGGCCGAGGGAAAGAAGAGAATGAAAGCAATCGGTAAGGTCGACGTACCACAAGAAGCATTCATGGCAGTATTGAAACTTGAAAAGGAGGTATTGTGATTTTGCATCCACGTTGTGTATAGAAAATCTCAGGTTATATCATTCCGAAGCAGCATTCATCAATCGGAGATATATATAAAAAAAATGTATTAGTGGTAATGAATCTCAATGTTTTTGGAAGATATTCATTTATTGGAAAATTGCTTATTAGTTGGTGTATACACGCCAGTACAAGAAACAAGAAGCAGCAATGGGAAAAGTAATTGCATTTCAAAATACCTTATTCATCTTCTTTCTCAATCTTCCCAATTCGTTTCAGCTTTGAACATTGCTTTATATATGTACTTCTCCGTCATCAAGCTTTCCTCCTTGTGAGTGTATTCGAATTTACAAGGTTTGCCTAGACGAGCGCATTCCAAAGAGTGGAAGCATCTTCAGCACAGATAGAGTGAACTCCCTTGATTCTCTCCACAGATTTGCAAATGCCACTGCAGCTCCAGTCGAACGACGCTACACAAACATTGCCCGCCTGTGCTTTCTGTTCACAGTCTGCACTTACCACAACCAAATTCTAATTACCTTCAACATTTAAACACAAAAATCATAGAAACTGGTGGAATCTGTACCGGGTGGAGTCCCACAGCACATGCTGCGATCATCTACATGCTCGACTTCAAGACCGATAAACCATGCTCCAAGCGACACATCTTCATTAGCATACTTGTGCAGGATTTGTCTGACGATGTTCACAGTTAACACGGCTTATCAGGGAAAAAGCAATGCAAGTTTTGATAGGTGGGTAAGAGGTTGCTTTCAGTCTTACTGGTTGACTGACACATATTTAGCCAGATCCCTTGATATGGCATATATCTGCCCAGTAGCGTGTCGAAAGTACGTGTTCCCTGGGTCCCCGAACTTCCAGTGCTCGGGCTCATGGTACTTTAGATTCCTTTTAAAAAAGAAATACGTAAAATGGAGCTACGGTTTTGTGTTCAAAATATAACGACGGATGAAATGGCAGAGAGAGTTAAGCAGCAAATACTTCTGATGAAGAACTGGTCCCGACTTCATACATCCTATATATACTCTGGGTTTGGAACGATGACGTGCCAGCGTTGCAGCTAATGTGCCTGCATTATACTCATCAAACAAATTTAACTACGTGTAAAGTACTTAAAAGTCATGTAACATGTTTATGAAAGGAAGAAGAAAGAAGTATTGCATACCCAAATTGACATGAACATCATCATCCACTTTGACAAAGAACTCAGCATCCCATCTTTCTACAGCAGCAGAGAAGAATGATTTTGTCTTTGCTGATAACTCGTGATACCCTTCAACATGATTCTTGAATATGAAATACTTATCAGTATCCACTACAAAATTTAAACTGCATGCACTGGGAAGGTATTAATTCCTTACAAGCCTAATAAAGTCATAGTGCTGGCTCTCCTCAGAGTCGAGTGCACGGTCCAAAATACTGTTGGATGTTGCACTGAACAATATGAAAGATGTTACACAGGGGATTCTCTATTAAAAAAATTAAGACTTGCATTTGAAGAACTTAAGACTAACCTGTGACCAATCATGAAACGAACCACGATACCCTTCTCTGCTTCAAGTTGTAACAGACTTTTACCTGATTAAACATTCAGAACTTTGTAAACATAACAGATATCAGTACAATCAATATATCAGTGTTTATGATGAACAAAAACAACCTCTAGGCATCCATGTTTCTCTGATAGAATCACGCCTCCTTCTGCCACTGAATGCTGTGTTTATACCTATGACCATAAACACTTTTTTTCTCATCACAGCATTTCCAGCAAATGTGGAATTACCATTTAAATTCTCAAAATTTCCCAATTTGCGATGTTTCTTGTTGGACGGAAGCTCCATGCGTAGCTTGGCAACAGAAGAATCCAAAGATCTGAAAGACCACACAATTATGACTTACTAAAACCATAAAAGAACTTAGTATCACTCAATCTCTTCTATCACCACCAATCACAGCAATTACAAGAAATTTGAGATTATTATCTAGAGATGTGCTTTATCTAACTCACTGTATTGCCTCATGTGCTTTGCTGAACTCTTTGATCACTTCCTCATCAGGAATTAGTTTTACCTAAGCATTACGCAATACATTAAGAATCAAGCAGCTGTTGCCTGCTGGTTTATGAAATATGAAATGAACTCCACCTTATCAGAGACACATTCATCCAAAGTAGCCTCAAATTCACCCAAACGTCGTCTTGTGAAAAGAAGTCCATCTTCTAATTGCAAATCAATCCACATTCTGCATTACAGAGTAATCCATTAAATATGTAAAATTACACAAATAAACCAATATTGTGAGCAGCATAACTGTATAGCAACAGAAAAATCAGCTACTCCTCTAATCAATCTTCAATGAGAAACGAAACTCATCACAAATCAACTCACTTCTCCATTGTTAATACATACCACACACCAGTAAGTATCCTAATGCATGAAGAAGCATCAATAAATTCATGTTGCTGAAACAATTAGATCATCAAACTTAATTAAGCATCAACACACGCACACATAATAAATTCATGTTGCTGAAACATTTAGATCATCAAACTTAATCAAGCATCAACACAAACACACACACATAATAAATTCATGTTGCTGGATCATCAAACTTAATTAAGCATCAACACAGACACACAAACACGCACGATCGAGATTTGTGAAAACCTGTTGCTGAAGAGAATGCCGAGGCCAAAGCTGATGAGGCAGAGGACCATAATCCATCGCATAGACACTTTCCCGCGGTTCCTGCTCGTCATTTCCGCCCTCGATCGTACGGATAAACACCTCTTTTTTTTTTCGGAACACGATATTTCACAGGAAGAAAAAAGAGAGAAAAAAAATAACTCAAATCAGAGACCTGTATGTATTATCGCAGTGGACTGCAAAAACGGCGATGATCGATACGTTGATATTGCGTTGGGGTTGATGGTGGTGTGGAAATCGGAAGGTTGGAGCTGCGACGATGCCAATGCGATTCCATTAACGGATTACTTCGTTTAAACTGACCATTTTCATGTTTTTTTATGAGTTATCATATTGTTATTAAATAGTTCGGCAAAAATCATTTTCGTCGCCCACTCCGCGAGTAATTTCCTTAATTATTATTATTATTATTATTATTATTATTATTATTATTATTATTAGTTAGCATTAGCATTAGGCATAACAGATGCTAATATAGTTGTATAATTAAGAGGGTGTTCGGTTTGCAACATTGTATCCCGGATTAAATATGTAATGTGTTTGGTTTATGAAATTCAATCTCACAATTCAATCCTAGATGGATAATCATGGGATAATTAGTCATAGCTAACTATTTATGACTAAAATAATCTCACAATTCAATTCTAGATTGTATTTTGGTATTATGTTATCTAGGAAACCGAACATCACCTTAGTGTTAATACTATTACTACCTTCGTCACACAGTAAGATTCCACTTTTGTCATTTTGATCCGTCCCATAATAAGATACTTTTGCTATAAATGATAGATATATCATACATTCCACTAATTCATTTCACTTATGTTACTCTTAATTTATTATATTTTTCAATTCATTTTTATTTATATTTCGAGTCAAATGTAGACTCTTATTGTAGGCATGAGGTAGTAATTAGTATCTTGGTCTAAACTTTGCACGTGTTTGACAAATATGTTGCTGTGGAATTTAATTTTATTGACGTATCCCGCGGGAACACGATTGAATTAATATTTGTTGTGTAATTAATTTGATGGATTAGTGATGTGATATATTCAAATAGATGATACAAACCACGTTAACATCTCATGCAAAATTGAAGGCCGTATTGCTAGAAAATATAGTCATTTGAAAATAACAATTTCATTTCATTTAGTCTCTCTCTAAAGACTTTGTTTTTTCTATCCTTTTCATTTTTTTGAGTGTATATTTTAGTCTTAGCAAGAGAAACAAAAATGGAGTAAATAATGTTTTCTTATTTATCATGCGATGGTAATTACTCAAATCCTCCAATCTATTGGTTGGGTATGGGATATTTACGGGGCGGACGCAGAAATATTTATCGATAAAGACTAAAATTTCTAAATTTTATTTTAAAGTATATTTTTAAGTAATTTAGATAACTTGTAGGAGCTTTTATATTATAATTTACACTAAATTTGAAGAAAATTTTAAAATAATTAGAAGAAAAAAACATAAAAAAATATTCATTGAGGGCTTAAACCCCTCCCTCAATACACATGGGTCCGCCCATAGATATTGAACGAGATCCCAACAAGATGATTGAGAGACAGCTGAATATAACTAGATGAACAACTAAATTTGCACTCCCTTCCTTCACCATTAGGAATTAAGAGTCTCATTTGAGTTTGACACGAATTTTAAGAAATATAAAGAAAAGTTAGCAAGAAAAGATTGTGGATTGTGAGTCTCATTTTTATATATTAATTTTATAATTGAATAGAAGTGAAATGAGTTAGTGGAAAGTGAGTTTACCTACTAAAAGTGAACTGGAACTCCTAATAACGAACGGACTAAAATGACAAATCAAGACTCTTAATGTGGACGGAGGAAGTACAACTTGATTATATGTATGATCATAGATGATTGTCAAGATATTTTCTCTATGTAACACTAATTACATGTATGATCATAGATGACTCCCAAGATATTTTCTCTATGTAACACTACTAGTTGACACGGGTTATGAATTAATCCTGATAGCATTCACAATCTTTCTATATTATTACCCTTTTACTATATGCCAAATAGAATGTCAAATTAACCAAACGTAAATCAATTTGAAATCTTATTAATGCTACATTATTTTCCTCCAATTTTCTAGATGCCAATTGTTATTCGGCTTCTCATTTCTCACTCCTATTATTTTCTTTTTCTTTTTTTCTTAACCTTTATCTTCTAAAAAGTGTTATCTATTTTTGTGATATTAACTGACGTCATGGCTATTACTACTTATCAATTTGTAAAAAAGACAAGAGTAAACAAACTCAAAGAATACTGATAGTGCTTTTATTGATCGAGTTCATCACCTTTATAATTTCAGTTTATTTATCAATACAAAAGTGTTTTGTCTGAATGAATAAATAGATCCATTATTAATTCCATTTTTTGTCAAAAGCCGGCCAAATCTATTCTTTTAAACGAAGAAAAATAAGCATCTATCGCATTTGATTCCATTTCTCTCTCCGTTTGAGGTGGTTTTGCCAGATATTGGATATTCTACAACACCAATAAAATTATGTACCACTGTACTATTATTGTTGATTGGAGTACTCATATAATTCTGTAAATCGATTATGACATATTTAAGAAAACATATGCAGATATAAATTAATTCTCAATGTTTGTTCCGTAAATTAAAAATGTTCTAAAGAAATACTGCCTCCGTCCCCGATTAAGAACCATACTTTAATCGAGCCTGAGTTTTAAGAAATATAAAGAAAAGTTGGTTGAAAAAGTCAGTAGAATGTGGGACCCATTTTTTTATATTGATTTTATAATAAAATGTAAGTGAATTGAGTTAGTGGAATATGAGACCTACTTACTATTTATGGTAAAAATGAGGTGTGACTGGGAACAATCCGAAATAAAAAAAGTGTGACTCATAATGGGGAACGGAAGGAGTACAACATATTCGCACCAAATTAAAAAATTTTCCTTTTTTCAAGAAAAAATCTTCTATTCTAAAACGTCTTTGCTGTCATCAACAATACTCAAATCAAACGATTTCATCTCAAGGTGTGTACTCTTACTGCATGAACAATTTCAAATTGGTTAAAAAGATTTAATCATGTGGAATTTGATGATCAAAGGCTGCATCTGCTGCAGGACAATAGAAATGGCCCTGAATTTATTCAATGCCTGAGAGGAACATTGCTTCTTGGTCAACAATGATCAGCATGTTTCTTAACAAACAGGGTGGTCGAGGAGGGGCAAGGGCTGTTCGCTGGCAGTGATCCATGGCTTTTTTACAAAAAGGGAGAGCAGGGGAGGAGGAGAGTTCAATGTTTGAGCCAATGCCAGATATAAATGTGATCTCAATCACATGAGAAGATCTTGTGGACTACGATGATCAGCAGACTCGATCACATGAGAAGGAAACACAGTGTTCGCAGAGATGGTAGGGATCGGAGTGAAATCAACAAGCACTCTAATGGTCTTTTTAATATGGAATGCTCGACTCGATCTTCTTCCCACCAAAAATCCAAGAAATCTTCACCGAATCAATCAAAACCGAAACAGGAAGTCATTAACATAGTTACTATTTTAATGGTTACTTCTTTTGGGCTAGATTATTTTTAAGCCAAATGAACAGAATTTTATAGATAAACCATTACATGCTCAAATTAGACCACTTTGATTGTTCCAAAAGAGACTCAGAAAGATTTTGTTGTGACTAAGGCCACTTTCATTGACCCAATAGGCTCATTTGACATTTCATTGCAAAAATTGAAGCCATGTCAGATTAGTAGCATTAGTAATTTTTAGTTTAATTTGTCACTCGTCACATTTCCATATTCATTGCTGCAGTATTATTTTTTGAACAATTATAATTTGCATTTAGTATTTGAAGGTAGTGATTGCAAGAGAAATGCTCCTGCATATTTTTCGATCAAGTTCCATTTACATTTAGCAGTGAAATATTACAAGAATTCAAATAACAGGGAAAAGATTTAGATAATCAATTGACAATACAATAAAATTCCTTTTTACCTGTTTAATCCAATTGAATATGCAATACAATTGGCAAAAAATAACATCTCAAAAGGGCATATTTGGAATTTATAAAAAATAAAAAAGGATATAGAAATAAATGAAATCTTTGAATGAATATGTAGACAGGAAAAAAGTAACAGAAAGCTTATTGTATGGAAGCAATCTGTGTCGCAAGGTCTGTTCAAATTGGTTTATGCCCTCAAAAACGAAACATCAAGAAATTAATAGTCCTTGACATTAGATACCATGGGCATAAATCAAACAATTCTTTTAGAAAAGTAGAATAAAAATAAATTGGTACCAGGAGCAATCTCAGTCGAAAGATGGTGAATTTGTTTTTGATAATCACTGGATATCAGTCAATTGACAACAAATTTCATCATAGATTGCAATTTGCAAAAAAAATTTGAAAAACTATGGATAAACTTAGAGAAACGAACACGAGATCAGATGGTAGTGCATGAAAGTATTCATCATTCAGATGCAGATAATATCTATATGGGTAGATTATCATCATATCTCGTGCTGGATATCTCAAAAATTTGTAAAATATTAAAAATTAGGAGAGGAATCAGATTAGAAGTGTCAATCACCACATTACAACTGATTTTTAGATGCAAATTAAGCCTGGGGCGACAAAAATCAATCATCATATAACTCAAAATCTCAAATACCATAAAATCTGCAAAATCAATCTCAGATCTAAAATAATGGAACATCACTACGAAAATGTTAGGAGAGGGATCAGAATTTTAAAGTGTCAATCACCACGTTGCAACTAATTTTAGATGCAAATTAAGCCTGGGGCGACAATTATCAATCTTCATATCCCTCTCAAAAAATAAAACGGCGATTGAAAGGAATTTGAATAAATTGAAATCAGACTAAGATTAGTAGAAAGGGGAAGAGTAGTAGCTTTGGAGCTGGACGGAGCTATAAATCGGGACGGCGGCGGAAGGCCGCGGTGATTTGTGCCTTGTGAGCTGCTTTCCTCCGCCGCTGTGTTTTATGGAAGAAGTGAAACGGCGAATGGTTTATATAGAAATTAATTTTGGATTAGGGTTTTTAGGGTTTAGAACATATACGGTTAGGATCGCTGCGGAAATATCAACGGTGGAAAAGTTTGAATGCATTTGGAGATTTGTGGGAGGCGTCGCACCTGAAAAATCATTATAAAAAAAATTAACATTTGTATTTTAAAATATTTAAGCATGTTCTATTTATAATATAAATATATATAAAAAATTAAAGATTTTAATCACATGAAAACATAAAATTCAAAGTTAAAATATTTTTAAAAAGTCCAAAATTTACAAAATCCCTCGGGGGAATCCTTGTATGACAAGGCTGTTGGGTTGCTCGGCGAATACTCCACCACTCGTTCCAACTCTAAACATTCAAAACAAAACAAATAAGTTATTTATAGGTAAAACTATGTTACATACTCCATATATGCTATATAAGGAAATTTATCCCGTGGGCTGGGAACTCTGCTTGGGACGTGTTCTTCCGTTTGGTCTATATATAACATACAAGTTCAAATGGATTTAAATTAGTAATGTACATATGTTTCTTGCATGTAGAAACTTCATATTACAAGTTTCAAGATTTTAACAAGACAAACAACTACTAACATAAAACTTGGAGCTTTTATTATTTTGTGAAACCAGCTGCCAATATATTTACATTAAGCCATTACCAGGTAATTTCTACTCCCTAGGATTTTAAACATCCACTTTCCAACCTAAATTCAAAGCACAACAAAAAACAAAATATGTATAAAACTTAGCATCTCTACTCAAGATGGGAAATACAAGTCTACTTGAGACCTCATTAATTATGTGAGATCTCATTTTGCAAGTGCTGGGGATGGAGACTCAGCTTCTTCTTCACTTGCTTTTGGTGAGGCAGAGTAATCCTCAGTTGCTCCTTTTTCCCTTTGCACACCCTCACCCTTCTTTCCACCCGTATCTTCTTCCTCTTTGCCCTTGCCTTTCTCCGCGTCCTCACCCTTGCTCTTGTCCTCTTTTTTCTTCTCTTTGCCTTCTTCCTTCGTCTTCTTTTTCTTTGTCTCCTTGCCCTCACCACCTTCCTTCTTCGTCTTCTCCTTCCCTTTTTCCTCGCCACCACCATCTTCCTTCTCCTTCTTCTTCGTCTTCTTCTTATCCTTTTCCTTTGCTTCCTCACCACCTTTTTCCTTTGCTTCCTCACCACCACCACTGCCCTTCTCCTCCTCTTTCTTCGCTGTCGTCTTCTCTTTTACCTTGTCACCGCCATCCTTTGTCTCAGTTTTCTTGCTATCATCCACCTTTGTCTCGGTTTTCTTGCTATCATCCACCTTTTTCTCTTCTCTCTTGATATCCCAATCACCTTTTGCTATCTTTTTTTTATCAGACGTCTTTTCACCTTCTTCTTTCGGCTTCTCCTTCTCCTTCTCTGCATCCTTTTCCTTGGCATCGCCGCCCTCTTCTGCCTTGGTGGCATTCTGGCCATCCAATTCGCCGACTAGGGTTGTCGTCCTCGGCTTGAGATCCTTCCTCCCTAGCTTGATATCGCCGGCAGCGCGCAGCTTCTGGGAGAGCTTGATGCCGTGCTGAGAAAAGGATCCGGCATCGCTGGGGTGAGGCATCTGGTAAAGCACCAACCAGATGCAAACCCCAAGGAGCACAGACACCTGCAACACATGCTTCACCTTCATCCCTTTGCTCCTCTGATTCCTACGTGGCGATTGCCTCAACATTGTTCTACAGTCAATACAAAACTAAAATGATCAATCATGCATAAACACATGCATCAAATTTTGATTATAATCAATGTGATCTGATCATTTTGCTGATTGAATCTGAATCTCAATTCAACAAAAAATGAACAAGGAAAAATACAAGATTAATCAGGATAAAATATACCTGGAGTTGTGTAGATTCCTGTTCGTAGCAAAAACAATTTTCTAAATGATTAGGAAAGAATGAAGCTTTGGAAACTCGCAAAATAGGTTGAGCGATTGGAAGAAAAATGTATGGTGAATATACCAGAAATAGTGCACAAATTTGCATCATCGATGAGATATGTGGCGTCGTATTGTTTGTGGGATATTATGGATATGATGAAATTCTCTAGTGTATAATTCGCATAGATTAATA
Organism: Salvia hispanica; assembly: GCF_023119035.1. Classification (NCBI taxonomy): domain Eukaryota; kingdom Viridiplantae; phylum Streptophyta; class Magnoliopsida; order Lamiales; family Lamiaceae; genus Salvia; species Salvia hispanica. The sequence goes on from NC_062965.1 coordinate 28,150,605, forward strand.
AAATAGTGGTTTAATTAATTATTAAAAAATAATAATATGCTTTATTTTTGCATATTAATAATTTTGGTGGAAAGAATAAGAGTGAATAGTGCATTATTGGTTGGATACGAGTTTTAATGAAACCTCCATGAGTCTTTGACACACTACTGAACAATACGAAAGATATAATTACCAAACAAATTTAAAGCAAAGTGAGAAAACGAAGGGTACAATGAACAATTTTATTCGACTAACTGGCATCAACTGTTTTTGCTGACTGAAATCGGAAAAGATGAAAATTCACATGCCAATAACGGGCAAAATTTACAAGCTCCAACTACAGTTAAACAAAACACCAAAAGTTTCATTTATCTATTTTCACTTCGGCATTTAATTATTGGGCGATTACAAGAAGGAAAAAAAGGAAGAATTGGTAACAAGAATGTTGCAATGTAACATATGTTTCCTTCTAAATCGAGAGCTACCAACAGAATGTGATGTATTTGTCTTTCTACAATTTAGATGAAGAAGCGGAGAGAGCAAGACGAACCAGCTCGCGCCGCAAGATCTTTCCTGCTGGAGATTTTGGGATTGCATCCACAAATGCAACGCGTCGAATCTTCTTATATGGAGCAACCTGTGTAGCATAGAACATCGTGAGATAATTTAGCACCTTTAAACAAGTGGAAGAGTAGAGATTAGGAGGTAAGTCGACTTGCCTGTTTCGCGATTAACTCCATTAGTTGAGATGAGGTGATGGTGGCACCGGGTTTTCGCACAACATAGGCCATGGGAATCTGACCGGCTTCTTCATCAGGATATCTGCTCTCGGACACGGATAGCAAAAGCCAATGAGAAGTAGCAAATCAACACAATCAAAATCTTTAAGCCGTTCGAATGAGTGCATTAAGTGATAGTTAAAACTAGAATCAAGAGGTGAGAACGTTTACGGGATCACTGCTGCGTCAGCAATTTGAGGAATCGACTGAAGTAAATGTTCCAGCTCTGCTGGAGGAACCTGCAGAAGAAACATGTCATTCAGCGACGAAATAAACCCATTGCTAATCCGATCCCAACCAAAAAAAGTTTAAAAAGGATCACCTGATATCCCTTGTATTTTATCAATTCTTTCAACCTATCAACGATGTAGAGTAAACCATCAGAGTCGAAATAACAAAGATCCCCAGTCTTTAACCACCCTTCTGGATCCAACGTTGCAGCTGTAGCTGCCTCGTCTCCTGCATAACCTGTGAGAGTCGCACATTGAGCTCATTAAATTATACTTATATCATATAGATCATCTTGTAGTTCAAATTTTAATCCAGTCCAAGAGATATAATCTAAGACATTCTATATGCAATTTAAAACACCAGGGCCTCTCTTGTCCAATTTCCATGATCACCGTCTCCTGAATATTGCTCATCAAACCAGCCAACACTTACGGATTCAATTCAACACACTATTATGATTCATCCACTTCTATTTTTACATTTTCGCATCAAGACACAAAGAAGGTTGTTGATCAACTCCATTGGCAGGTACCTCATCCGAGCAGGCATAGACTGTCCGATCAGATACATTTAGTTTCATGTTTTCATTCATTTAGGAGATAAACAAGTAAAAACACATATATATGCTTCTACCCTAATGAGTAGAGTGAACCAATTTGAGCACTTGTTAAACAAGGATAGTTTTCTAACCATGAACAGGACATGAATTACACGGGCAACTGACAATATCTTTAGAACCTGAAAACGCTAGGAAAACATCAGGTCATTTAATCAAGTACCTTTCATAATTGCAGGTCCTCGTAGCCATAACTCGCCACGCTGTCCAGGAGGTAAGGACTCCCCACTCTCAGGATCAACTATCTTGGCTTCCATGTTCTCAGCCAAGCGGCCTACAGATCCATATCGCTTGACCTCGTCAGGTTCAGTTGAGCGCGTGACCCCTCCTGCAGTCTCAGTCATACCATAGCCCTAGAGAAAACAATATTACTACTAAAATAATTTAAAGTACACTCAAAATGAACAACAGCCAAGCAACAATAAGTAAAACCAAAAGAAAGTATTCCTTAAAATGACTTATTTTCCCCTAGAGCTTAGAAGTCTGAATATTTAAAATGAACACAAGTCCATGAATTTTCTGGAAATATGTGGTTCGAACTATTCTTCCTCAGTCCAATTTTTGGAAATATTCGGTTGCGACTATGCAGTCAACCTATTTTGGAACTTATCTAGAATACACTATACAAAATGCAATAAGTCTAATACATTTGCCATTGAATCTCGAGTTAATTCAACCATGCTGGAAGATTTCACGATGTCGATCTTATAGTGAATTAAAGAGGTTTAAAAGGTAATTTTCCTATACCACTCTATATCGGAACTCTAAGTCCTCAAGCCGGAACATAGTCAAGGATCATAAAGATTTTTTTATAAAAACAGGACAAGGAAGGTCTAATGCTCGATGGCCCAATCGAAACCAGAATGACAAAAACATATGATGAGCTTCTTAATAGTTTAATTCAAGTCATTAATGAATGATATAGGCAGAAAAGCATTCTCTTCCAAATTTGAAATAAAGTTCTCAGCGTATCCAAATTTAAGCTCTTCAGCCAAACTACCAAATGCACCTCTCTCTCTCTCTCTCTCTCTCTCACACACACACACACACTGTAAAGAATTCATGGTTTTTAAAATGGATCCATGTGTTACATTTCCTAAACTTCCAATCTTACCCATAAACGGTCACAAATAGACAAATGTGCATACCTCAGATATAAACTAGCATAAACCAAGTCCTTACAATAGTGCTCTATTAAGATAACAAAAACTTCAACATCCAACAAATTATAGAATAAAGCACAAATTGACCAGGCACATGCACATCCCACTCAACAACCCAAAATATTGTGTCAACAAAGTACAGCATCTAGTTGCCTGAAAAGTACTAATTGTTACCACCAAAAAAGAAAATTTGCTTTTAAGAGAGAATATGCAGATACACCAATAATACACAAAAGGATTAAGCCAATTAAATACTCCATCTGTTCATAGCAGTTTTGTCATTTTGGTACGTTCTGCAGTAGTGGAGCCATTTGTTTTTTTAAATAAAAGTCAACACATTTCTTTTCACTTACTACTTTTTCCTCATTACTTTATTTATTCTGTCTTTGTTCATCTAACTTTTTCATTTCTTACTTTATTCTTCATTTATTTTAACTCATTTAAAACAATTTTTTTTAAATCGCATGTAAAAAAGAAATGCTTCCACTGCAACGGTGCGGAGGGAGTAGTACTAATGCGCAAAAATGGCAGAAAATCTGCGTTTGCGCACCTGAATAAGATCCACGTTGGGGAATCTAGCCTTGAAGCGCTCGGCGACATCCTCACCCAGCGGTGCGCCGCCCGATCCCAGCAGCTGCAGCGAGCTCAGGTCATACTTGTCCACCAAATCCGACTTCACCATCGCCACGATGACCGGCGGCGCCACCGGGATATACATCACTCTGTACCTCTGAACCGCCTCCAGCATCTTCACGAAATCGAACTTCCCCATCAGCACCAGGCTCTCCCCTATCGCCGCCGCCCTAATCAGCATGAAGAACCCGAAAACGTGGAACAGCGGCAGGGTGAACAGCGACACGGGATGCTCGAAAACGCCGCGTTTCGCGTCGTCGGATAATTTCTTATGGTAGTATCCCGCTATCACCGCGATCAGGTTGCGGTGAGTCAACACCACCGCTTTTACTTTACCAGTGGTGCCGGACGAGTAGAGGATCGCGGCGGGATCGGACTGTTTCACGGCGGCGGTGGTGTTGGTGATTGGAGACCTAAATTGAAGCATGGAGAGGAATTCAGGGGAATCGAGGAGGAGGACGGGGAGATTTGGGGGAATTTTGTGAGCTAATGCTGAGGTGGTGAAGGCGATTGAGGGTTTGCTGAGCTGGATTTGGTGTGCCAGCTCGGATTGGGAGGCGAGGGGGTTGGAGGGGGAGACGGCGACGCCGAGGGAGAGGAGGGCGAAGTAGAGGACGGGGATGTGAAACGAGGGCGGGGAGAGGACGAAAGCGACGTCGTTTAGGGAGATGAGTGAGGTGAGGGAGGAGGAGAGGGAGGTGACGCGCTGGAGGAAGGCGGAGTAGGTGAGGCGGTCGGCGGAGTCGGCGTCGATGAGGAATGCGGTGGTGGAGAGGGCGGCGGAGGTCAGGTTGGCGGGGGAGTGGAGGAGGGAGAGGGCGTAGGAGGAGATGGAGAGGGGGGATGAGGGCGGAGGGAGGGGGGAGGGGGGGAAGAGGCTGTGATAGATTCTGGTTGCGGAGCAGTAGCCGGTTTTGGGGTGGGTGGATTGAGTTTCCGCCATGGAAATCGGAGGTGACTGCTGCTGGAGATTGAGGTGATTGTGAAGCTGAGGAAGAAGGAGTGTATACTGAAATGACAAACGTGAATCGTCACTCTATTTATTTATTCAATATACTTTTGGAATTACATCAGCGGATTTATTTAACAATAGTAGTAGTAAAACTTTTTGTGTAATGACGTGGCTGCCATTTCTCCAAAGTTCATTATTTATTCCGAGTAACAACTGATGCAACTTCAACGTTTAAAATACTTATATCGTCATTTTTAATAAACAAAATACTACCTCCATCCTCTAATTGGCACGAGTTAACTTGGCACGAGATTTAGTAAAAAAGCGAATGAAAAAAGTTAGTCAAATATGAATCATATTTTTATACTTCCTTTATTCCCGATTAATCATCACTTTTTGACCGTGCACAAATTTTAAGAAATGTACAGAAAAGTTAGATTGAAAAAGTTAATGGGATGTGAGATACATTTTTTTATATTGGTTTTATAATAAAATGTGAGTGAAATGAGTTAGTGGAATGTGAGTGTGACAATTATTGAGGGACGGACCGAAATGGAAAAGAGTGACAATTAATCAGGGACAGATGAAGTAATATAGTGAATTTATATTAAAATATGAATGATGAGTTAGTGGTAGATGAGATTCATAACCAAAAATAGTAAAAAGTAAGGATGTCAATTAATAAGGAAATGACGAAAAAGAAAATTGGTGCCCATTAATATAGGTGGAGATATAGGTGGAGGGAGTAAATTGGTACTAATATTATTCTGCCCCAAAATTCGTAAATTAGATATAGAAGGAAAACAAGGCTAGATCCTAAAGATATAGACTAATACTTCCTTCGTCCGCGAATAGGAGTCCCATTTTTTTCATTTTAGTCCGTCCGCGAATAAGAGTTCCGGTTCACTTTTACCATAAATGGTAATAGGGTCCCACCTTCCACTAACTCATTTCACTCACATTTCATTTAAAATTAATATATACAAGTGTGACCCATATTCCACTAACTTTTTTCCACTCACTTTTGTTAACATTTCTTAAAACTCGTGCCGCCCATGAATGGAACTCCTAATGGCGGACGGAGGGAGTATTAGTTATTGATCCAAAATGAAAAATAAAAACTATTTTTTTGTGGAATAGTTAGCAAAAATAGGTACTGATAGTAAATTTTACCGAGAATTGATTTTTTTCAAGAACTTTAAAGTTTAAAGTTAGTTGTACAAGTAATAAATTTAGTACTCTCTTCGTCCCAAAGTTAGTTGTACAAGTAATAAATTTAGTACTCTCTTCGTCCCACGATGGTTGGGTAATATTCAATCTTCTAATTGTTCTAATATGGTTGAATCATTCTTATTTTTAGCAAAACTTTATCCTTTTCAATAATACTTTATGTTATCTTTTCTCTTTTACTTTATTTTTTTTATTTACTTTAGTCTCTCCTTTTAAGTTTTTAACATATTAATTTCTTAAATTTTGTATCTAAAAATAATCTCCCAGATTATATTGAAATGTAGAGAGATAGTACAATGAATATGCTAGAGGTATGGAGTTAATTGAAGTTGTCAGCTGTTACAAAAATGAAGGAAAACAACAATATGGAAAAAGATATAAATTGATTATTGATTACAAGGGAAATAAATTATAAACAGTGAATCTTGTCGTCTTCTTCTAATGGCAAGTCAACTATTCTATGTAATAATCTTCTCTTATTCGTCCCAGAAAAATATTATGTATTTTATTTTTGAAAAATTATTCCAATATTTTAGTATCTTTATATATTAATTTATTAATAACTTATATCATCATTAAACACTACTAATAAAGTAAATATCACTATCCCACTAATATTATTTTAATTATTCTCTTTTCATTTCTCTTACTTACCAATTTTGTCTTAATTCATGTACCATATCAATTGGCAGTAGTGGAATTTAAACTCAAACTTATTCCAGCAAGATTTGCTCCTTCGTTGCCAACTGCGTTTCTCTTGCGAGCACTATATCAATTGTTCATATTTTTATGGGACTAAGGAGTATAGAAAAATGAAATTAATGAATCAAAGATCAATTTTATAATAAGGCAATGTGTCCAAAGTAACATTGTTAGCTGCGTGTGGCCGGAAAATGGGATAAGTAACATTGCTCATCAAAAGTAATTATTAAAATATAATACGTTACTAATCAATATTTATTATTGCATAATCAACCCTGATAAATAATTACTAGTAATTAATTATAATCAGAAGTCACAATCAAAGAAAATCGACTAAATACCAATAAAACACTATATACAAAGAGATACAAAAAGCTGAGATAAAGTTTTTCACGTTCTCACCTCACTAAGACAAGAGACAAATGATGGTTTAACTTAATTGATACCTAATTGTTGTTATAATTATTCTATGAACCATTGTCTCTCGTCTATACCTAGTATCTACAATTATTTTGTTTGATTGGTTGAATTAAAATGGTAGAATGGCTTATTTTAGTAAGAGCTTCTAAATTTGATGGAGTAGGTGGATTCTACTTGTATTAGGTGCGCTCAATTTTAAGTTGTGCATTTATGTGCTTCAATTTATCACAGTACCAAATTTAATTTAGTCTCATCTTCACAACTTCACTCCTGGCAACTTAATTACTATGAGTGTGAAAGTTCACATCATAAAATTTAATTAGTAAGAAGTTTATATCTCTATCAGTAATTCAAGCTTAATTTAGTCTTTTCTTTGATGCTTGTGCACCATGGAACTTAATAATGAAACTTCGCATCATGAAACTTGACTAGTTAGATGTTTGAATATCAATCGATTTATAAACGAAGCATCAATAGTTACGACATAAACGAAGAATCAATAGTTATCTTTTTTTTTGCTAGACCAAGAGTATTAACCGCAAACTCAATGACTATTGTCCGTGCTGATTTATAAAGACTTTGGATGTTGGGACAATTGATCCAACGAGTCAATTCATGCAATGCCTTTACGAAAAACTTAGACATAAAGGATAGGTACGATTTAAGAAAGATGAGCAATTGAACAACTCTGTAAAAATCAAAACATCTTTCACATAAGTAAAAATCTAAGCTTGATTTGGTAAATCTTTGATACACACAAGTCTACAGGGAGTTTTGAGGAAAAATAAAAACAAATTTGAATGATATACAAGCCTTTTATTCTCCGTTTCCATTGTTGCAGACGGAAGGTAAGCTGCGATTCCAGCTCTAGCACGAACACAAAGCACTACCATTCTATTCACTGAGGCGAGGCATCAGCTTTCTTCTCTCCCAAGTACCTAGCCATGAAGACGAACATCAGTCGCACTGTCAGTTCACAATATATGATCAGACACGCATGCATATTTCTCAAAATATAGTAGCTAGGAGCCTCGGGTCAGAGCTTACCCTTGACCCTTGGCCCAGCGGGAGAATTGATAGAGTTGCACGGTTTCATTTGAAGCATGGCAGGCAAGTAACAGATAGTTGCGCGGCTGAACCATCCAAGCAAACCTCATGAACAATGCAGAATACACGCACATTGCTGCATCATTAAACATAGAAAGAATGAAGTAGAAACAAATCCGTTTTGATATATTTTAAGATAAAAACCAATCTGTGAAATCCAACTCCAAACCTCCAGTCATGTTGCCAGAAATCATTTCCGGAGGTTTTTGCATGTCTACTAGTCCCTGCATAGTGAAACCAATCGAAACAATTGAGCATGAAATGCAATTATATTCAATAGTTTTGATCCAGGTGAAAGATCTTACAGCAATGACGAAACCCCAGTTAGCAACAGGGCCCCAAAAGTGAGTTGTTTTTGGACCAACGGGACTGTTCAAGAATGCTCTAAACGAAGCCATGGAAGAATCGGCAACTCAAGACCCCTGAACTTTTCATAATACAGATTCAGGCCTAACTTAGTGAGACACTGAGCATTGAAAGAGCAGATTACAAGAAAACAGAAAACAAAAGGTGGAATGGCAAAAGGATACCATCAAGGACTAAAATTTCATCCGAGAAGCAAGCAATCGTGGCTTGTGGTTTTAAAGATGTAACACTAAGAGTTGCAAAAGGCCAAACAGCCTCACTTATGGTGAGATAAACTGTGAATGCACAGACAAATTTGTATACTAAGGTGGCGTTCGGTTGCCATGACTAATATCACGAGACTATCCATCTAGGATTAAGTTGTGGGATTATTTTAGTTGGAGGGGGAGGCTATGACTAATTATCATGAGACCATCCATCTAGGATTAAGTTGTGGGGTCAATCTTATGAACCAAACATGATACATATTTAATCATGAGATTTAGTCTTGCCAACCGAACACCCCCTAAGTTAGACGCCGGGATTTTGTCCATCATCTGATAGTGAACCAGATAGGACATTATTCTCATCTTGATAACAGACCATTACCGTTAGCATGTCGATTATAAGAGCAAAAATAATACTAGCATATAGCCGGTCGACGACAAACAACTTGTGATGCGCCCTAACAGATTCTTCATGTCAATCATTATTCAATCTCAGTTTAGACTGAAAGCATGAAAGCCTCATGAAACTCAAAAATTAAATTCTAAACATTGCAATTTGAATTGGTTTATATCAAGATTTTTTGGGAAAGTATCACAACTTCAAAGTTTTGGAACTAATACTGGTAACAAATTATCCACATATATTGAATAAAGAAAAAACTCTCAGCTCTGTAAACACAAAAACAGGACTAGAATATGTAATTAAGCATAAATGAGCTCGGATAGAGAAGAGAGGTGAGACCCCTATACATATGAGACTACAATCCTAAGCAAAACCCTAAAACCACAAACAATTCCACAGAAAAATTGATGGTGTAGATACTGTAAAAAGAGATCTATAATATGCTTAACATTTTTTTTTCATGGTTTTCTCTTAGATATCTCCTACAACCCATCGGAAAATGGCCTATAAACAATTCTTCACGAAATTTCAGTATCTAAATGAGATAGAAGAAAAGACGATTTGATCCAATGGTAAATCGAGATCCATAAGAACAAGAACCCATATGCAATACACAAAATTAAATTAATGGGTTAGCTCCCACCTTTATAGATTTCTGCGTGAATGAATTGTATTACGGAGAGGGATGAGAAAAATTCGTCGAAATTTTGCAGAAAAAGACTGTTGCCCAAAAATAAGAAATTGTTCTTCACTTTCACCCAAAAATGCACATGTGCTTGATAAAATAGGTATTGTAATTAAATGAAGTGGAAAGCTAGATATTTTAGGCCCAATTTTCATTTATAATATATTTATCATTTTTAGTGTTAATAAGATAGTGATAATATAAATTCTCAAAAGAAACACCAATTCACCACAAAAATTCTAAACTCAAAAAGTATTTAATGAAACTCAACATGAAGTTACACAAAGACAAGATGCACCAACACATTTTGCTGAGATTGGAACCAAGTCAAAATGGCCAATTCGCTTTTTACATTTGAAGTGTTGTAATTGCAAGTAAACAAGAATATACTACCCACAAACAATGCTCTTAAAATGCTGAGAAATATTATCATATATATGTGTGTTGTTCATTTAGTACTTGTGCAGCTTCTCCACAATGCCTCAGCTCCTGCTCTTGTTAGGCGTTATCTAGTTACCATGTTACCCCGTGTGAGGGCACGAACACATCGTTGCTGAGAGACACAATGTAGTCTATGGCTGCAAGAATGGAGGACCGGTTGAGGTATGGAGTGAGGCTCTCTCCATCGTGCCAACGTCTCCTTTGTTGCTACGTTTGGGAACTCATCCACAAGAGGCTGCAGTGCGCGCCTGCCTCCAAACGGCTCCTCTCCTGCGATTTATACGCGACCATTCCTAGGCGCCCCTAAGGCCTTCACAAATCTACATAGAGTAGTTGTTTGAAGTCAAGTGTTTTTCCTTTCTTTGATAGCAATCACACATTTGCTGCCTCTTGTGCACTGAGAGGGCAGAGCAAGGTTTAGACCTCCGTTCCTTGGCTATGCTGGTGTCGTATTCGTCTCCCAACAGCCTGTCCTCATCCACACATCCTTAGATGCATACCAATGTAAGGCCCTTCAGTCCACATTCTTCTTGCAATCTTATTCCTCACTTGTTGAACACGAGGCGAATCTGAGCACGTTGAACGCTACCTACAACCGGAGCTTCATTCATCAGAAAACCATCTTCATTCAACTGCATTCATCAGAATCAACCAGTAAAGATAAAGCCTAAAGATGCATTTATTCCAAGTTTATTAGTAGTACTTGGTGAATAAATCTTGCTGGAATCCACATTGGTGAAATGTGAAAAGGAATTTGCTTTTCAATTCATTGCTTCGAAAGAGTTGAAGCGAGTGATGATAAAACACCAACATCAGCTTGCAAACTTTTCTTGAAATGTTCCAAGTCTGAAAACTCACTGCAAAAAATCAAACTTTTTTCACAATCTTGAACACAAGAAATGCATCGAAATCCCACTAAGAAGAAGGTGTTGAAGGCGCTTCTTGCTGATGGATTGAAGGCGAATCATGAGGTGTTGAAGCTGCTTCGCCATTGGAAGTCTGTGATTCTTGAATGGGGCGATGAAGATGAGGAAATTAGAGTTGGTTGAAGGGAGTGAATAGTGGTTTGGTTTGAAGAGTGAATATCCCACATCGGAAACGAGAGACACAAGAGTAGCCATACGTTACTATAAAATAAGGAGGCGAACAGATTAGTTAAATCACGCAGCCGCGCGTTGAGCACATAGCGAACTATTCTTTCGCCTTTTACTAAAGAATACCGTGTGCTCGTCGCCTATAAGCGGCATACGCCATTTTTTGGAGGGGTGTTTCTGTAAAGGAACCCCCCATCAATTCTAGTTTAAATTTTGATTTTGACATTGTTTTTTTTGTTATTCAATTTAATTATTATATCAAGAATGGTGTTTCAGGAAAGGAACTCGCTTCCAATACTATTTTAAATGCGAACTATTCTTTCCCCTTTTAAATACCGTGTGCTCGTCGCCTATAAGCGGCATACGCCATTTTTTTGGAGGGGTGTTTCTGTAAAGGAACCCCCCATCAATTCTAGTTTAAATTTTGATTTTGACATTGTTTTTTTGTTATTCAATTTAATTATTATATCAAGAATGGTGTTTCTGGAAAGGAACTCGCTTCCAATACTATTTTAAATTTGAAGTAGTTATTGTTTTTTATAATTATAATTATAATTATAATTATAATTTTATTCTTCTTTTGTCATTTTATATAATTATTATTATGTTTGCATTTTAATCTGCTTAATATATTTGTTAAAATACTTTTAAAGTTTTAAATGTAAGCCCTCGTTATGTTTGTAACAAATTTAATAGAAGAAATTACAGCAGCTTCTGCCCCAAAAGTGATTCTCCAAAAGCTAAAAGTTTTTTTTCTTCTCATTATTCTCATAATATTGTCGACATTTTGAATTTAAATTTCTTTTCCTATTCTCATATAAAAACCTCTATCATCCTATCATCGTGAAATATTAGAAAAAGATTTTTTCAAACTCAAAATTTAGAAGATATGCGTGCATCCCTCCTAGCTAATGGGGATTCCATTCTCAAACTTGTTTCGTTAAGAATTAGTAAAATAATGTGTACTCCCGACAAATTTTAAGAGAAATGGTGAAGAAATGCAAAGAGAAATGGTGAAAGGAAACTTTTGTTGTAGGAGTGACCAAAATGGCAAAAATGAACTCTTATTGTGAGACAAATGGAGTATTATAGGTGCTGGTTTGTCATAAACGAAAATCCATTAGACTTCAATCCAAGATGTATGCAGAGAGTAGTCATTACCAAGAGAAAACTGTATTTTAGCCTCATACAGAAAGTGTCCTGAAACAATTTCGTAACTCGTATTAGGAAAATCTAAACCTAATGCCGACTAGTGCTTTTGTAGTAAAGTACAGGAACCGATAAGTCGCGGTGACATATCCGAATAAAAATGACCAGAAACTGCAGGCATCAAATGTTTATTGAGGGTGGAATACAACTTGAGTCTTCAATCACGACGACAGTACCTTCTTCACCTCTGTTGTTACCTCTGGTGGAGGTTTCTCTGCCGGAAGGTTAGCAACAACGCCCTTCTTGCTATAGTAGTCAATAACCTGCGCAGTCGAAAACCAGTGGATCAGAGGAATTTGAGACCAAGGAGCCAAAGTGAAATGCAAGCACCATTACAAGCTAAAAGAAACAGGGTAATATGCAGAAAGCAAAATGTTCGCGGCAATAGCAGCCATGAACTTAGCCTTACGACATGTCTTGTATGCTGTAACTAGCAGTATATGATGATCTCTGACTAGGATTACCAAACAACCGATGTTAGTTAAACAATTGGCAATGCTCAACTATCAACTTTTTTGTCTTCTTTTTTTAGTTTATTTTTCTTTCCTCTAGTAAATGTAATCACAAAATCATCCATTATAGAATATGACATAATCTGACCAAACCAAGAACCTAATTTTAGTATGTTACGATTTTTTCTCATACTAAAAGTCACTTGAAAGTTTTGGGCTTATCTGTTAAGCAAAGCTGGGTAAGTTATAAATACAGCATTTGGGGAGGAGCATAGAAAACATGAACAAGTAAAAGACCATGAAATTAACTTCAATCAGTCTTCCAAGTAAATAGTAACAGGTTAGAGAAAGCATATCTAACAATATTTGCACAGCAATTGCAACTTGGTTGAAAGGAGATGCAGAACAATAGAAATATGAGGGAGGGAAACATACTGGCTCAGTCTGCTTATGGAAAGCTTCCAGCCTCGACTTCAGAACAGCAGCTGTATCATCTTTCCGTTGAACTAGAGGCTCCCCAGATACCTTCAAACATGACGAAACAGAATCAGCTCCTAAGAAGCAAAGTTTACAGCAAAGTAACCAGAAATACGATGGATTAAGACCAGAAATACTTCTTTAACACACAATGAACTAGTATGACATGCTATGATGTTACCCACATCAAGAAAAGCAAATCAATAGTACATAATAACATTGATGGTATCATTTTCAATGTCAAAAAGAGATGAGTCACTAATTACATCATCAACACCAGGCACTTTTGGAGGTGCAAACTTCGAGTGGTAAGTACGACCACTAGAAGGATGAATCCAGCGACCAGTAATTCTCTCCTCCAGGATAGCATCATCAATCGCAAAGTTAAGGACTTTGTCAACCTTGACTCCACGTTTATCAAGCATCTCATCAAGCTGGATATAAGAAAAACACCGTCATTAGGTCATGATTGTTGCACGCAAAGTGAAAAAGAGGCATTACAAGTAGTTGACCTTTTGTGCTTGGACAACTGTCCTAGGAAATCCATCAAGAATAAAACCTTTTTGACAAGATGGCTTCTTCAATGCATCATCTATTATCCCAACAACCAAATCATCAGAAACAAGTTCTCCCTGAAAAATCACAAGAAGGCACTTTCAGTTAAAAGTTCTAAAGTCTTTATCAGGAGGCAGAATAACATGTCATGGAGAGAGACGAGAGTACCTTTTCCATGGCCTCTTTGGCCTTAACCCCAAGGGGTGTCTTGGCAGCAACAGCTGCTCTAAGCATATCACCAGTGGCCAGATGGCACAAGCAATATTCGTCCTTGATTATTGGTGACTGGGTACCTTTTCCCGATCCCGGTGGACCTGAATATCAACGTGACGGATACAAAGCATCAGAATAATCGTTAAATAGAACCTACTACTGCTTGAATGAGCCCTTGAGGAAAGTAAATGCTTTTTTACTCTGATTCACTGTCAAGAAATCAGGTAGCCGAGATCCATAATTGCAGATACGCCATAAGATCCTTTGAAGTTGTCTTGACTGATCTTGGCAAATATTTGACTCAAGTTTGAATATGACCTAATTATTATTATTATCATCCATGTAATCCTACTGGACTCTGACTATGCATAATTTCTAATCATTATAGCATCTCTTGGAGTGCACATAATCCAAAACAAACAAAATTCAAGTACATCATAACAACCCATTTTCAATTTTTCCCCCAACTATGATATTTCAATATCCTATTAAATGGACTAAAAGTCCAAAAGTTCATACTAGTATGCTTTATCTTGATGGGCACTGAAACAAAGAAATTACAATATAAGTGTGTACAACAATTGCCAATTGGGATCTATTTCCAAGAGGAAACTATGCTTATTCGTTGTGTTAGCTAACAATATCGGTAAGACTTCAAAGGTTATGAACATAATAAAGATTCTGGAACTTTCTCCGGCATATGCTGTTAGGCGCTCGTCAAAAGGACAACTTTAATCTATCCAAAACGCAACCACCAAAACCCTAAACGCGTAATTAGGCAAAACAGAATGCAAAAAAGCGAGAATTGTGAGGATGAGAAAAGGCACCGATGAGGATGAGGCGTTTGTCGGGTTTGGCGGCGCATTTCATTCGGCGGAGGAGCTCCGTCATGAGATCGACGGAAGGGACATCCTCAAGATCTGCCGCTGCCGCTGCCGCCATTGTTGTTTGTCTCTCTCTCTCTATTCAAGTTCAAACGACTGAGGTAGTTGGTGGGTGAGGAAATGTTAGGAGTTGCAATTTGGGAGTTGAGAATTCGGACCTTCCAATGCTTCAAACTCAAGCACAGCATTGACCCACTGCCTTTTTTTTTATTTTTAATTATTATTATTATTTTATTCTTCCTTTTTCTTGTTCACATTTATTTATTAGCTCAATCTTATTACATAATACATACTCCCTCCGTCCCAAATAATTCGGGACACTTTGACCCGGCACGAGTTTTAAGATATCTAATGGAAAGTGAGTTGAAAAAATTGGTGGGACGTGGGTCATACTTTTAAAGTATTAGTTTTATAATAAAATGTGAGTAGGAATGCGTTAGTGGAATATGAGGTCCACTACAAAAATGGTAAAAGTGAAGTGTGACAAATTATATGGGACAGCCCGAAATGGAATATTGAGGCGAATTATCTGAGACGGAGGGAATACATAATTAAAATACTAAAGTCATTTTTATACAATTTTAGATAATCTTTTATAAGATGAACTAAAAATTACTCAGAACCCAATGGATGTGGTCGAGTGGCATCAGACTTGTCCATCTTTAATCAAATGATCAGGGGATCGATCACTCCTTTAGCTATGGGATCGATATCCTTGATAATTATAAAAAAATTGACTTATATATTAATTTTGAAAATGATGGTTTTGTGTTTTACAAGAAGATATGTGTCAATTTTGATCACAATCCCTATCATACAAATGTGAAACCTTGAGAAGAATTAATGCCTATTAATTGTTAAATATACTACTAGTATTTAATTAACTTGAAAGCGCTTACTAATAAAGCAAAAGGTGGCTGAAAGTTCAAAATAAAGATCTTTAGTGAGCCCATTTTTTCATGAAATTATAGTTCGTTGTGACTTGTGAGGGCAAGGAGGGTTTTATAACCATAAGTCCATAACCATAAACCAATGTTGCAATTACAAAATGCAGATGGCAATTAAAAAAATTAACCAAAAATGATTTGTAAACCTTGCCTATTGGAAAATGTACATGTTTTGGTCAACCTTTATTAATGGCAACTCTGACTTTTTGTTCATTGTTTTTTCTAATGTATTTGTTTACTAAAGTAATTAGACCATAGTAGATTTAACTTTTAAGGCAGGCTTCTTAGTCACGTTATAAATTAATAGTATTGGGAACTTTAAAAAAAAATATGAGTACTAGTATTAATTTGAATAATATAAGATCTTGAACTCTCTTGAAACCTCTCAATTTCACCATTATATGGGTTTGTATAAACAAGCTGTTCTTGTGGGCTTTCGGCTATCGTCGTTTCAGATTTGGGCTTTTCATCTCAATTTCTGGACCAATATATTACTTGATGGATGATTCTGTACGAAGCTACCATTTTGTAATTATAGCCTCCATTTGAATAAACAGTATTGCATTTGTACCCTAAAAATAAAGATTTTAGAAACAATAATATTAATTGGTCAAATAAAAGAGATATAGAAAAAGCAATTGGAATATTATAAGTGGAGAATGAAGCTCACCACTTAAAAAGAGAGAAACAAATTTGAGGTTGGATTATTAGAAAATAGAAGAAACAAACTTTTTGTTGGTATGTGACATTCTGTTTTGTGTATAGGGTCAATTGTTCAATACTTTATGCCACGAGATTGCAAGTAGTTAAAATATCTCACCAATGTTTGTTGTTTACAGGGTTTTGAATTGAGAATGTGCATTTACATTCTTGAAACATTACTTGAGAGTTCATTAGGAACTAAATAGCTAATCTCTTTGGTACTGGGCCAATTGAAAATAAACCGGGCCAAAATTTTGAACTCAACTAGCCTGCACACTATTTATGGTGCATAATTTTTCGGGTCGGGTTTTGGACCCATCCAATTTTGATAATTTTAAGCTCGTAGATCCAATTTTAATTTGTAAGTTCACTTCTTTTGTCTTCCTAGTTCCTATCCCGATGATGATATTTTTTACTCTATCAGACTTTACTAGTCCCTATCCCGATGATGATCTTTTCTACTCTATCAGACTTTACGAGTTTTGTTTACCGAATCTGTCGATAGCTTGATAATGTCGTCAGTCAAAATATAAAGAGAAAAATAAAAGGTTAAATTGAGGAATTAATTCAAATAATTCCTTACTGTAAAGTGAAGATATAAAATGAAATTCAATTATTTGAGTAGGACGTATGTGGGTCACTCTCGTTCTCATAATTTGTCGTATGAGACAGGCATGTAGATTTGAATTGTGATTGTACGTTTTGCATTACTGCATAAATTCATGCATTAAATCATTTGTAGTAGTAGGTATCCTCAGCCCCCTTAATTTGGAGATATTATTTGAATATTTTAGCAGTGTATGCCACTATGGTCATGTTTGGTTGCCAGGAAGAGAAAGTAATCTGATTTCTTAAATTTTAAATTTCTGTGTTTGTTTCGGTTTTAATCTAACAGAAAGTAATCTGATTTCTTAAATTTTAAATTTATGTGTTTGTTTCGGTTTTTAATCTAACTGGGAAAGTAATCAGAATCCGAGAACAGGGAAAGTTAGTACAACTTTCCAAGATTATGAATCCTAACTTTTCTTAGGTATTCTTTTTCCCAGTTCTAGGATTCTTACATATTTAAGCAATACAGTACTCCCTCCGTCCCACAAAAGATGTCACACTTGTGGGACGACACGGAATTTTATGAGGTTTTGTTTTGTGTGTTAAATGGAGAGAGAAAATATAATTTTTATATTCATGTGAGAGAGAACTTTTTCTAAAAAAAGAAATGTGACATCTTTTGTGGGACAAACTAAAAAAGGAAAGTGTGACATCTTTTGTGGGACGGAGGGAGTATATTATTATTATTATTATTATTATTATTACTATTATTATTGACAATGTTTTAAAAATAAATTAAAACTATAAATCATATTTAATTTTACTATAATGAATAACTATAATTAAAATTATAATAATTATAACTATATTTTATAATAATTCATAATAGAAATCAATAATTTATTAAATAATTAAAATATAATTATATAATATAATACATAATAATTATTATATTTTATAAATTAATAATTAATCAATAAAGTCATAGTGCAAATCTAATTATAAATTTTTTATTCAATTATAATATCTGTAAGTGTTATAATTATAATATAATAATTATTATATTTATTATTATAATAAATGAGTATAATACTTCATGTAACTATAATAATAATTATATTATTATATAAGATGGATAATCCATATTTAAACTATCCATTGTAGTAATTAATATAATAATATAATAATTATTATTTATAATTCATAATTTATTAAAAATTGTACAATATTATTTTTTTTATATATAAAAAAATAATAAGTATATATTTTTAGTTTGGTGTTTAAATTAAGTATAAATTTAAAATCTTGATATTTTCCAAACACAGGAAAGTAAAGTTACTAGAAATCATATTTCCGGGATTTATTTTCCCAGGAATTATTTTCCTTGACAACTTTACTTTCCCGCCAACCAAACATGACATATATTCTTTATAGATGACATTACGTATTCGGTGAAAAAATAATTAACGGACTTAGCTTCAATTGCAGCATATTAACATCGACACAGATCTAATTATAGATTTTGTTCTTAGATGATTTGTTGAATTGTTCTTGAGAGTTGAAAGATATTCATAGACTAAATATAATTCAAAATTCCAAAATTAAGTGGGAAGAATCTTGTAACCATTTGACTTATTAGATGACTAACATAACAAATTGTTACGCTCGAACAGTTCCACCAAAATCTCTATTTTAAGAGAAGAAAATGATAGTTCTATCTTAAGAAATAGTATGTCATCTAGAATGGAATTAAAGGAACGTGTCTTTTAAAATGAGTTGAAGCAATTAGTCTCACTTGGCATCTTATATTACTCGATTGTCCACACAATGATACAAAATAATTTTATTTTAGACATTCGTTAAATTTGTCTCTATCTATACACGGTGAATTTATCTTTCTAATAATGAGTACCATCAATTTTCACTAATACTAATAATTTAATAATTTCCTTTCTATTATGATTACTCTATTATTTTTCACTAATAATACTTCAAATATTTTCTCATTTTATCTTTCTCTAATTTTATCAATTTACTTAATATTATATTCTAATGTGAAATTCTTAATGGCACGACAATAACTTTATCAATTTACTTAATATAACTATCAGTTTTCACTAATACTACTAATCTAATAATTTCTCAATTACGAGTAGTTATTATTTTTCAGTAATAATACTTGAACTCTGACTTTATCAATTTACCTAATCCAATCCAACGTCAAATTCCTAATGGCACCGACAAGATTAGATCTACTGAAACACAAAGAGATACTAGGAAATTATATTGCATCGACAATCTGACAAATTTAACACATAGATGATGATTGTGACACATCCAGGCTCCAGCTCTCATTTGAAAAAATGTATAACGATTTTGTGCTAAATAATTGAAAAAATAATACTACTATGGATTAGAAACTTGTCTCATTGATGGCAAGTTGCAACAAATATCATAATAAATGCACAATTTAATTGTATGGGAAATTAGTACTAATCTTCTAATCCTTTCATTCATACCTTTTCAAGGTATGCTAGCTGTATGCATCAAACATTCGACGCATTTATATCTTCAAGAATAAAGACTATCCCAACTTTGCAATAATACTCACCTTTCCAGTACTCAAATTTATCTTGCCACAAAAAATGTTCATCCACAATTAATGGTCATGCATTTTCATTTTGGACAATTTATAAAATTAGGCATTTTTTTTTATTTTTAATAACGTAAATTACAATTTTCACTAATAAATACTCTAAATCATTTTTTCTCTTTATCTCTCTCATATTTTATCAAATTTATATTAAAATCCATATAGTTCACTACTTAAATATTGCAATAATTTTTTTAAATCTTACATATCACTTGACTGGTTGCTCTGAAAACAAATTTGAATTCCTTTTTTTACATGGAATCTTTCTAAAAGGCTAAAGCACAATATTATCCCAAGAGAAAGCTATACTCCTATGAAGAAAAGATTTCTTTTACCACAAAAAAAATACTATATACAAATAAGTCAATATGATAGAGAATCTAATAAAAAGACACCAACTATATATCCTCACTGTAAGCATTGACTTCACAGTCACAACAATAAATTTCATCAACCTCCACCTTCTTAATTAATCACTGAAAATTCCTCTCCATTATTGGCTTCCACCAATTTTCAAGAACAAGAAAAAAAACGTGCCTCGACAAATACTACACTCTCAATTCAAAATTCCTTCATTTTTTTCACTTCACTTTTTTTGGTGAATTTTGTTGAATTCTTGGATTTTTTTGGTTACCTTTTTATTGCAACTTCATTTGCTGCTTTCTGCTCTATCTCTGCATTCTCTGTGTTTTTGTCATGAAACTGTCATTTTCATACTCAAGATTCATTCTGTCACTCTGTTTATCATGGAGTTTCTTGATTTGGGAGACACATCAGTTCCAATCCTCTCAAACACAAGTTCTTCAACAGCTGAGAAAGCAATTAGAGTATCCAAAACAGTTAGATCACTGGCTAACTCCCGGCATTGATCTCTGCTTCACCTCCACTCCACAAGTGAACGTCTCGTGCCAAAACAGCATCGTCGTTGAGATCAGAATATACGGTGATACGAAGCCAAGGCCACCTAGCTTCGATGGATTCCCATCTCCTCCGCAGACACTGTCTGGGAACTTCTCCATGGACTCACTCGTGGCCACTTTGTCGAGATTGAACAGCTTGAGAGCTCTCACCCTCGTCTCGTTGGGCCTCTGGGGCCCCATCCCGGCCATGATTTATCGGCTGGATTCTCTCGAATCGTTGGACTTGAGCTGGAACTATCTGTATGGATCTGTTCCTGTCTCTTTCCCAAGAATTTCCACTCTTCGAGTGCTTAAACTCGAAGGGAACTTCTTGAATGGCACTTTCCCTGATTGGATAAGTCCATTTTCATTAACTGATATCAATCTGTCCAACAATGTGATATCCGGGAAGGTGATGGATCTGAGTGGTTTAACGAGCTTGCATTCGTTGGATTTGAGCAACAACAAGCTGGATTCCGGCCTTCCTAGCCTGCCAAGTGGCATAGCCGCGGTTGTGCTGAGCAACAACTCTTTCTCAGGTGGAATTCCTAAGCAGTATGGAAAATTGAGTCAGCTACAGCAGCTTGACCTCTCTTTCAATGCTCTAACTGAGGTGGCTGGTATAGAGGGGCTCGTTTCGTTGCCTGATATGGTTTTGCTGAACTTGGAGTCGAACATGCTGGATGGAGTTCTACCACCGCGTTTGAGCTGTGGGAGCAAGCTTCAGCTGGTTGATATGTCCAATAATAGACTGAGAGGCATGTTGCCGCCTTGTTTGAGCTCTGTTGTGAAAAATAGAACAGTGCAGTTCAGTTGGAATTGCTTGGCGACTGATCCAAAGTATCAGCAGCATTCTGAAACATACTGTGCGGCTATTCTCCAAGAGAAGGCGAAATCACGAGGGAGGAAAAGTGTGGGGGTGGTGATAGGTGTGATTGGTGGAGTTGTGGTGCTTCTAGCAGTTGTTTTTCTTGTGTTGTGTCGAAAGTATTGCACTCATGGGACGTCCGAGCAGCACTTGCTCCAGAATGCAGTTCATGATAATATATCTGTCACCGGATACAATGCAGAGTTTCCGACCAGTGCTAGTATGCTCCCATCCCAACTTAACTGTTTGAACCTCATGAGACTTTCTAAAGCATTGCATTTTACTCCACAGGGTATATTTCCGTCTCGGGCAAGTTAAGCCTGCAAGAGTCACCAGCTCATCGTCCGTTTTCTCTGGACGAGTTGAAGGCTTCTACCAACAACTTTGAGAGTTCTGCGTTGATGGGCAAAGGGTCGACCGGAAAGGTACAAACGCCTCTTGTATTGATGATCATTTTACTTGTATATAAATAGGCCACTAATGTTGTGAATACATGATTGATCGAACACTATTTGAAACGAAATGTCCCAAATGTTGCAAGTTTTTATATCTTGTTTTCTACTCAGATGTACAAAGGAAGGCTGGACAATGGCACACTGGTAGCTATACGCTGCCTGGTGGTGTCGAAAAAGTACACAATCCGGAATCTCAAACTAAGGCTCGATTTGCTGGCTAAGCTCAGGCATCCTCATCTTGTCTGCTTCTTGGGACACTGCATCGAGAGTGAAGGAAAAGAAGTGTCTGGTGCCAACAATGTCTACCTCATCTATGAATATGTACCGAATGGCAACTATCGAGCTCATCTATCTGGTGAGGATCGCCCCCAAATATCTTTTTAGCAACTTCTGTCAGAAACAGAACTAATATTACGCCTTCTTTGCATTGCGATCTCAGAAACGAATCCAGAGAAGGTGCTCAACTGGTCGGATAGGCTGGCTGTATTGATCGGCATTGCCAAGGCGGTCCATTTTCTGCATACTGGAGTTATTCCCGGCTTCTACAGCAACCGGTTGAAGGCCAACAACATCTTGCTAAATGAGCATAGGATTGGAAAATTGAGTGATTACGGATTGTCTGTTGTAGCTCAAGATATTGACAATGACAAGGTTTGACACTCACTCTGTGTATTAGTTGGTTGAAGATATTGCAATCCACTGTAATCACTCACTCTTTTGTGTCTTGATCATTTTTCTTTAGGAGAAAGAAGGAGCACTGAGAACATGGTAAGATCGCGTCTCCATCATAAATCCATCAATAGTTGTTGTTTTTCGCCCTTTTGTGGTTGCATTGGTTTTGACTCGAACCCGTGTTTGCAGGCAGACGAAGAGCCTGGAGGATGATATTTATAGCTTTGGCATCATACTACTTGAGTCGCTTGTTGGGCCGTCTGTTCGTTCAAGAAACGAGTCGTTTCTACTCAATGAAATGGTAACTATATTCCTGGATGGCTTAGAATTGGAACATATTTACTGATCATTGAGTTTGTCAATCTGAATAACTGTTTTGTGCAATTTACAGGCTTATCTTGGCAATCCAGAGGGGCAGAGGCGAGTAGTTGATCCGACCGTGCTGGCATCTTGCTCGCAGGAGTCACTTTCCATTGCCATAACCTTGACGAGCAACTGCATTTCCCCCGAGTCATCAACTCGCCCGTCTTTTGAGGATATTCTCTGGAACTTGCAGTACGCGGCTCAAGTTCAGGCGACACCAAACGTTGATCCCGCATCAGTGAAAGCACTGATGTCTCCATAACTTGAAATTCTCCTCTCTATCTTGATTGGTAGTATATGCATTCATTTGTGAATGTTAATATCTGTTAAGTTTTGATCAGTACAAGATTTTGTCAACTGTAAATCATGTTTGGCTGTTACTATACTTGGTTTGATATGAATAGCTCAATGTATTACATCTCCCCTCCCATTTCTCGACTCACGTCATGTGTGGTTAGCACGCTATTGTTTATACACGACGAAAGAGTTTGGTTCCTAAAAAAGAAAAAGAGTTACAATAAAATGCTAGACAGTTATGGAAGTTATTCTGTGAAAATAACCATTGTATAATCACAATATATTATAAGGTAGACAAGTACTACCATATTTTAGTTAGACAGAAGTCGCATTTTAGTTATAGGAAAGTCGCGTTTTGTTTATAGGAAAGTGTCGTGCCGCTTCTAAAATCTAATCTCTTTGGTGTTCTCTTTTTTTTGTTGATAAGCAAAAGATATTTGTTGGCCACCATAGCAAAGTGAAGTGAGCAATCCGCCTTAAACCCTGCGACACATTCATTTCGCGCGCCCACACATTTTCTTCAGGGTTTTGAATTTAAGCTTCAATTTTCGCTTCTCCCGAATCTATGTATAGCGTATAGATTATCGTCAACACTCGTGTCACTGTTAATTATGGCGGCTTTGAGCGCAATTTCGCTATGCCCGAACAAGCTCTTTTGGTGTCAGCCGAAGCCCAGACGGCGCTTCATTACCTGCTGTGTATCCGTCCCTTCTGTAAAAGGTGTGCTTCATACAATTCTAGTCTGTTTTGTGTTTTTGTTTTAGCTTCTTATCTGTGTCGAGTTCGATAAAAATGTGAACTTTGTTCAAGCAATTCATTTGGGGATAAACTGTAAGTTTTTTTTTTTTTTTTTAAATTTGTTACACTTGTTAATACTTAATGAGGATGAAAACGTGGATGTATTAATATTTATTGTGGCTTTTATCACTGTATTGTGTGTTCTTGGACGTGCCATTGATTGATTGATTGATCATTACCCACGGTGTTCGAACTAGGGATTCGGGCGCGAACGAATGGCTATGACTAACTTATGCTTTGTTCTCTCAGTTTTTTACTTTTTAGTTGTACTAATGAGGTATCTTGATCCCAAGCAATGCGAGAAGTGTCTCATGTGTATGAATTACAGGTACAAGGGGTTCTACGGTACCTAACAGACGGTATGGAAGAAGAGAAGGAGCTGGAAAGAGTATGGAGGATTCGGTTAAACGCAAGATGGAGCAATTTTATGAAGGCTCTGATGGACCGCCTCTACGTGTACTGCCTATTGGTGGCTTAGGAGAAATAGGGATGAATTGCATGCTAGTGGGGAATTACGACAGATATATTCTAATCGATGCTGGTATTATGTTCCCAGAGTAAGTTCTAACGAAACTGTAATTTTTTTTAACATTCTACACGGCTACACCACAGGGAAGCTCGCAAGGACGTACATATAGTCTATTTCCTTAGACATAGTTGTTCTTGGCGAGTAGTTAGTATTTGTTGTGTTGAGAATCTATACGTTGGGTTTTTTCTGAACGGCATATTCTTGATCTTGTTCTGTCTTATCTCATTAAAAACTAGTAAAACTTTAGTTTATCGCATGACCTTGTGAAGACTCTTTTTATTTTAAGTCCAACCGCCAGAAACTCTATAATTCTAGATACATCAATGTCCTTTAATCCTTTTCTAATCACTACTGTTTTGTCCATTTTTAAATCTTGATAATGCTCTATATGTGCATCTCAGCTATGACGAGCTTGGTATCCAGAAGATTATTCCTGATACCACTTTTATCAAAAAATGGAGCCACAAAATTGAAGCTGTAGTTATTACTCACGGGCATGAAGATCACATTGGTGCGTTGCCTTGGGTAAAGTTTCTAATTCTACTTCTTGCAATATATTATGCCATGATTGACAGCGTAGACCTGCTAAATATAGAGTGCATGAAAACTTAAAAGTGCAGTCATCTCTGAAGTTTTGATGCAAGTTGAACTAGCCTAGATAAGCTCTTTTTAAGATGTGTGTAGATGTTTGTGTTTTTTCTTTGCTCCTGCAATTAAAATAGGGTAGATCTAAAGCTGGTTAACTTTCAAGGTTGCTGACTAAGCAGTGAAATGACGTAGTGAATTGGTGATGGTTTATGGTTATGTGATACATTTCCTGCCCGAGGAAGTCCTCAAATGCAGGGTTCTCTGAAATTTATAGCTTTCCTTCTATGTAACAAATTGTTTTAACTAAGCCTCTACTTTGCCCTTCATTTCTCAAAGTGGGGTGGTGTTAGTGTTAAGTGATTTTTGCATGAGCTTTTTTGTTGATCTTGGGCTCACCAATTACGTCTGGTCCTTGTAAATTACTTCTGCATTTTTTTTATCACGGGAAAAACTGATATGTGAACCTTCTTTGAGGCTGCTGGAAATTTATGTAACTGCTAAATATTGGGGACACTCAATACTCTGCAACAGTGCAACCTATGAATGTATCTCCATCTTATACTCTTGCATATTCTTACAGAGTAAGAGACTTATGGAGAGTTTCCAAATCCTTAGTAGTTTTGTTATAAGTTCCTGACAATGTTGCTTTTTATTGAATCATGGTATTATGTTTTCACTGGTTTTGCCCACTTCAGGTTATTCCAGCTTTGGATTCTCATACACCAATATTTGCTTCGTCCTTCACGATGGAGGTTTGTGATATTTTCATTTGCGATTCACTTTTACTCAATCCATTCAATACTGGCATTATTAAATGTCGTGATTATGCTAAAGGTTCTTTAGACGTCCTATCATTCTTTCAATCTAGCAGTTCTAATTTCTATATCTCAATATGCATCCGCATGAGGTATTGGAAGGACCACAAACTGTTGATACTTATTAATCCCATGTCCATTCTTTTTTTTAAAACAGCTTATTAAGAAGCGTCTAAAGGAGTTTGGGATGTTTCTCCCATCTAGACTTAAGGTGTTCAATACACGGAGAAGATTTGTTGCTGGGCCTTTCGAAGTTGAGCCAATAAGAGTGACACATTCTATTCCAGATTGCTGTGGGTTGGTTTTCCGATGTGCTGATGGTACTATTCTTCACACAGGAGACTGGAAGGTACTTTGCATATCTATATCATTCCTTTCTTTTAGGATATTTACTTTTGTGGATAATTATTTTTACTTTTTCAGTGTTTTGATAATTGATATTAACAAATAAATTCAGATAGATGAGGCGCCATTAGATGGGAATGTTTTTGATCGTGAAGCTCTGGAAGAACTTTCAAAGGAAGGAGTGACTTTGGTGAGCAGTTCAACTTCTTTGTTAATCTCTGCTCAATAGTAAATCTTTTCCGGAGTATAAAGTTATGTTTACTGATTTATAATCATGATTAACCAAAAAATGCTCAAGGGTGTCAGATATTGCCCAATTTTCGCGTGAGCTATTCTTGCACTGCTCATTCATGACCATAACATATTCTTGAATTCGAAGACGATGCAATAAAGTAGGAAAACTTTGAAGACCCTCCAAGTTTATACATTCTTTTATACTAATTAATAATGCTGTTAGTATTGTATTATTAAAATAAATACATTATATTCATGAATCATTCTTCAGAAAGGCTCAAATAGCTATCTTTTTTTTCTGTCTCTTGGTTTGTAGATGATGAGTGATTCGACAAATGTGCTTTCACCAGGAAGGACACTAAGTGAGACAGTCGTGGCTGATTCATTATTGAGACATATATCAGCTGCGAAAGGAAGGGTTATCACCACTCAATTTGCCTCGAATATTCATCGGCTTGGCAGTGTAAAGGCTGCAGCTGATCTGACTGGGCGGAAGCTGGTATGCTACATCTATTTTTCCCTATTTTTTCACTCAGAAGTTTACTGTCGAAATTATCTGAGAAAGAAATTGCATTGGCAATTTTTGGCATTCATAATTTAGGTATTTGTTGGCATGTCCTTGAGGACTTACCTTGATGCTGCGTGGAAAGATGGAAAGGCACCCATTGATCCTTCAACTCTGGTAATGTCTTGCATTTTCACTCGCTACAATTTAGTCTTTCTTCAGACAATCTTTAGTTGCATTGGAACCATGTCCATGTGTTTGTCATAGCGCTCTTGTTAGCTATAAATAGTAGGACGTACAATCAGAATCTCTCAGGATCCAACAAGTTTGAATAGGAGAGTTGGAAAATAGAAGCCATGAGTTGATGATGGAATGAAAAAATGTGATACATCAATCGAAACAACTTGGAGAAAGAGGACGCCATCTTCCAGAGATCCTCCCAACACCTCACCCTGTGTTGATGTTAGCCTTTTAAATTTTATGTAAATTATATCTTGAATAAAATAAACAGCTGCCATATCCTTGCTTTATTTGTACCCTGATGGAACTTTGATTACTAGCTTTCACGTGTAATTATCAAATATCAAAGCAGAATGTCAATCATACCTTTGATTATTCCCCTATATTGCACTTGTTATAAGTAATGTACTTTTGTCAACTTTCTGATAAAGTTTTGGTAAACAGGTGAAAGTGGAAGATATTGATGCTTATGCCCCAAAAGACTTGCTAATTGTCACCACTGGTTCTCAAGTAGGCCACTCTAGCCTTTTCTGTTAATGTTTGATTGTAAAATGTCTGGTTTATGAATTAATCTCCAACTCTGTCAGGCAGAACCACGTGCAGCACTGAATCTTGCCTCACATGGAAGTAGCCATTCCCTCAAGTTGAACAAAGAAGATTTAATCTTATATTCTGCTAAGGTAAAAGATATTCTGATAGATTTAAGACTAATTTTGAAATTCTTGGTCTTTAGAGATCTTGCGATTCACTGTTGTCATAAATAACATACTAGTATAAGAAAGTCTTCTGTTGAGATTTTATTCATTACTATGATGTTAAAACTCTGCATATGCTACATTTGCACCAGAAAATCTCAATTCCTCATCATATGATGAGAAAGGAAACAAAACTATGCTTGTGCAAGATGCTAGAGCTCTAGTTGGTTTTACTTACTGAATTCATGGAACACGAAAGCACATCCTCTGATCTTAAAAGTTCCTAAATATCCGAACTTATTTCTTTGAAATTATAGTTTACATGTCCTTCAAGACAATTGGAATGTTTCTGTTACTGTATGTGAACTGATACCTCATATATTGAAACTAAGCATTTCCGAAACAAGCCTCTTGGTTTTGGAAGCCTAGTTTTGCGGTAAAAATTGGCCAGTGGGTTAATTTTCCTATTGAAGTGCTCACCGAATTCCATCTTACATGCTCCTTATCCTTGCAGTGAAGACTCTAAACTAAATTGTTGTATGTTCTTTGAATTAAAACTTGTCCCATCATTGTTCACAAATGCATCCAGATCTTTCATTTCAGGGGGATTTATGGGCTCTCTAAGTATTTGCATTCCTAATTCTATATCTGACTCTTTTGTTTGAGTAGTTTCATGTGGACTGCTTATAACTTCTATATTATAGGTAATCCCAGGCAATGAGACAAGAGTCATGAAAATGATGAATCGCCTTGCAGAAATTGGACCACAAATAGTTATGGGGAAGAATGAACTGCTGCATACATCTGGTCACGCCCATCGTGAAGAACTGGTAAGACATTTGATTGCTTTAGAAAATCCTTGTAATGTGCTACTTCACGCAGTGATGATGTAAGGTTGGGTTCTATATGCCGCACCTTCAAAGTTCAGAAGCAATCATTCAGCTCACAGATCTTATTGTGTTCGCTGCATACAAATTCTTGTTACCATCACTGACGGTTTTAGCTTTAGATTGTTCTAATGATTAAAATATTTAAAAGTGTGCCTTGTACCTTGGTGTGAATGCTGAAGGGGGTTTATTCATTCCCATCCATCATGTTTTGCACATTTCCAAGTGGATCTTTTACCGTACACATTATTAATGATGTCACTTAAATAGCCTACTAATCTCTCTGGCATTTTTAGATACTGATATTTCCTTGACATAATTTGTAAATGATGCTGTTATCACTTTTCATGTCCCCAAAATTAGCTGGTTGGATTCATATAATGAAGTTTTACTGTATTCTTTTTGTAAGGATGAAGTGCTAAAAATTGTTAAACCTCAACACTTCCTGCCTATTCATGGAGAGCTCTTATTCTTGAAAGAGCATGAGTTGCTGGGAAGATCAACTGGGGTTCGGCATACTACTGTAAGTAATTAATTTCAGTTTAAATTCTAATCTGGCTTCCATTTAATATGATATTTCCTGTAAGTTTCATTCTTTATCTTGATTAAGACACTAGTTATGGAGGTCCATCTCTAATGTTTTCATGTCCATCTCCCACAGATGTTTTAATAAAATGGAACACTGAATTCTTGCATCACATGGCGTTAATTATGTAACTCCCCTTTCGATTTCAGGTTATAAAGAATGGGGAGATGCTAGGGGTGTCACATCTGAGAAATAGAAGAGTTCTATCAAATGGGTTCATTGCCCTTGGTAAAGAGAATCTGCAGGTTAAGGGAACTCCTCATCTGTTCTCTCTCTTTCGTACATATATCTAGATGAGGGCACATCACAACCTGTAGATAGCTAATAAATATCCTACTTATTGTATTTGAACACCAGTTGATGTACAGCGATGGTGACAAAGCATTTGGCACAGCAACTGAACTATGTATCGATGAGAGAATGAGAATTGCATCGGATGGCATTATAGTTGTCAGGTATGTCATCCAGAAATCCTGCCTGTACTGGTCTTTGCTTTTTTGAACGCATGATTACAGCCTCGCCTATCAATGCAGCATGGAAATTATGCGTCCAGATGGTTCGGGTGAGAAGACATTGAAAGGAAAAATAAGAATTACAACGCGATGCTTATGGCTAGATAAAGGGAAGCTTTTGGATGCACTTCATAAGGCTGCACATGCTGCTCTGTCGAGCTGCCCAGTGAGTTGCCCTCTAGCTCATATGGAAAGAATAGTGTCGGAAGTTTTGAGAAAAATGGTGAGGAAGTACAGTAGCAAAAGACCGGAAGTGATAGCAATTGCTATTGAGAATCCAGTTGGAGTGGTTGCTGATGAAATCAATGAAAAACTATCTGGAAAGGCCCATATCAATCCTGAGTTCTCAGCATCGCGAAAAGCAATCGATAGACACGAGAAGAGAAAACAACCAATTGCTAGGCGAGAGGAAGATGGCAATGACTTTGCATTTGAAAAAAGTACATCAGTACAAGAATTAGAAGGTTAGTTTTCTAAGACGACTCTCTGCGATTTTGCTGGTTGTTTGTCATCACATAGCATTTATATCTGTTTGGAGCCCTGTCTGTACATTTCTTAAGATTTTTAATGGCTGATTTTACAGATCAGGATTTTGATGAGGTTCGAGGTGAAATAGCTGCTTCAAATTCTCGATTGCCAGATAGAGCACCAAAAACCGATGAATCAGATAACTTTTGGAAGCCATTTGTATCCTCATCAGAGCCAGTTCAAGCTGAACCTAATGGCGAATTGCTTCCAGCAGCAGAAGTCAAAGAAAAAGGCAAAGACGAACGTAGTGAAGTTGACCCTGGGTTGCCAGACCAGCGTGCTAAATCATCCAAGACTGTGAAAAGGAACAAGTGGAGACCCGAAGAGATCAAGAAGCTGATTAAAGTGCGCGGGGAGCTTCATAATCGATTCCAAGTTCAGAAAGGACGGATGGCTCTCTGGGAAGAGATATCGTCTAATTTGTTGGCAGATGGAGTCAGTAGAAGCCCCGGACAATGTAAATCTCTCTGGACATCCCTTGTTCAAAAATACGAGGTTCGTTTCCTAATCTACGCATACGTACATCTCTTACTTCCTCAATAGATGTCTCATGTATCCTATGTTTCTGTGACTAATTTCGACTCTCACATCTGATCCGTTTTGAACAGGAAAGCAAGAGCGATAAACAAAACCAGTCGAGCTGGCCATATTTTCAAGATTTAGACAACATTTTATCAAGTTTGGAAACAAGTGGTAGTTCCAAATGATTCTGCCTGGCTCGTGGGAAATTGGTATCAACAAGATTTATTCAAGAATTCATGTAAAATCTAGAATTTTAAGTTTAAAAAATAGTGTTACCCGTTTGAAAGTTTTGGCGGGAAGAATATGTTGAAATAACCAATTTTGTAGCCTAGCAATTTTTAGTTAAAGCTGTTGCATGAATATAAAGATAATTTAGTTAGAATAAGCATTATTAATTTGTCCTCTCCCCTACTACCTTATGTCGAGACATTTTTTTCCGTCACGAGATTGAAAGTGGTACCGAGTAAAATGAAGATAAAATAAGTAGATAACGAAATAGCTCGAAAAGACTTATTTAGCTTGCATTGTCTCAAAAAAAGAATACGAATCGAGAGAGTATTATTGTCATCACCAACCTTAAATCGTTCAAAAATATCTTTTTTCATCATGAAGAAATACAGTATCTTCCTTTTCCATTCTAAACTCTTCAATCCTCTCTGTTTTCTTCTTCAAAGCTCAATCCTGATTCTTCATCGATCAAAAAAATGATCGTGCAATCGATGTTTGTAAATTTCATGCATTGAAATGAAAAGAGACGAGGATTCAAGAGGAGTCAATTTTTTGGAAGACGTCAGCGGTCCATTCTACGTCCACGACGGCGATTCACCTGGCTTAATACTCGTTTCCGATCTTCTGATCGGTGCAAATTACGACGATTGGAGGCGCTGTATGCTCACGGCTCTCACCGCGAAGAACAAGCTAGGTTTTATCGACGGATCCACCCCGAAACCAGATACGCTCGATCTTAGTTACAACTATTGGATACGGTGCAACAGCATTACGATTTCCTGGCTCCGGAATTCGGTCGATCCAGAGATACGATCGAGTTTGCTCCACCTCGAATCCGCCGCTCAGATATGGAAGGATCTCCATAAACGCTTCTCACACAGTAACGCGGCAGCTTGCATTTACCGATTAAAGCGACAGCTCGCGAATTTAAAGCAAGGATCCATGGATGTACATTCGTACCACGACAAATTCCGAGCATGTTGGGATGAATTGCTGGAATTTCAGCCGATTGCGTCCGTTTTTCAGCAGCAAGAGTGTGTTATCCAGTTTCTGATGGGGCTCAACGACTCCTATTCCGAGCTACGTTCGCGACTCATCTACGAGGAATCGGAACCCCTACCACATCTAAGCAAGGTTTTCTCCTTGGTGCTTCAAGAGGAAAAACGACGCCGTATGCAAAGCTTTTCTATCATGGAAAAGGGGCAAACCAGAGTGAAAATGATGGAAAAGAAGTCTTACTTATTTGTGGTGAGGAATTACTCTGCATATGAAGGAATTGCGATGGGTAACTGGATTCAGAGTAGAGCTTTTGTTGTAGGAGGCCACAGATTTAGACTACATTTCTATCCTGAAGGGAAGGACATATCTTCGCACTACCGTAGCCTAGTGTCGTTACTCATTAAGAATGAGAGTGCAACGAGCGTGCAACTCGTTGCTTCTCTCGAGGTTTTGGACCGAGGAAATGTTGCTGTTCATGCTGGATATTCTTGCTTTGATGATAGAAAAGTTTACAAGCATGTTGTCACTATAGGGGCTGGGAAACGATATGGGGAGATCGACTTCCATATCGAATCTAGTGAGTATGTCAGAGATGATTCTATCACAATCAGAGCAACCTTAGGTGTTTTTGTCGATCAGCCGTCCAAGGCTGGCCCTCCACTGGCGCGCTGCCTAGTTTTCCAAGTGGGAAATCGAATGTACTATGCTGATGAGGCTGTTATAGCAGCACGGTGCCCTTACCTTCTTTCGTTATCCCAATCCCAATCCGAATACATTGTCGTTTCAAATGTGAAGACTAATGTGTTTGAGGTATTCACTTCATCAATCCTTTCGATTTGAGATACAAAACAACAACCATGATTGTTTACTTATTATACTCTTCATTTCATTTTTTGCAGGCTGTCCTCTGGTTTATATATAATCAAGTGATTCACACACGAGATATAGAGGCTATTGTTTGTTCAAATTTCTTTGCTCTCAAGATTATATATAATCAATTGATTCACAAACGAGATGTAGAGGCTATTGCTAGTTCGAATTCGTTCGCTCTCAAGATTCTTGCAGCAGCTGATCGGTTCGAATTGAATGGCCTTAGACGACAGTGTGAATCGTACATTGCCTATGGCGAGGTCATCACCTGATCCTGTTTGTTTCTGAATTTGGTTTAGAGAGATTGTGTTAACACTGTTTTTGTAGGTGGTGGGATTGTACTACTTATATGAATCTTTTTTCAAAGAATTATGGAGCTTTGGATGCGGGCTGTGGTCAGAGATGAAGGAGTTATCTCACAAGAGATAATGAGGCTTAGTTGTTTGAGGTTAGTTGTGTAAACAAGTTTTAAGTTTGTCTATGTTCGTAACACTGTAAATTTAACTCCTTTTAGCTGGCCATATTTTGTTAGTGCTAATCTCTTATCCTAATTCTTTGATTGATTAAGTAAGTCGTTGAATTTCATGACCTTGTTATTCGTCTCAACAGTTGTTCTGTGCATACAAAAAATTTTTTGCTAATTTTTGTGACCAAATTGGATGTAGTAACACAAATGTAACAATGGATCAGACAGAATCACAGGACTGTCAATGAATTTATTTTTATCTATTAACATTTGTAGATTAATATAAGTATATAACATGTTACCTACCTTATGCAAGCACCACGCTCGGTTATTGCACATTTAGAATTATTTATTTTGTTATATATATTTAGTTTGATTCTAATACACTAAAAATATTAATAGCAAATTTAATTTTGATAAAAATCAAAATTCAATTTGTATGTTTTCTCTACAGTTTCAAATAAATGAATATGAATTTATAGTTTTGATTAACAGGAAAATTAAAAAATTTAAAATATGAATAACAATTTTTAATATACTAGAAACAAACTAAATGTATAAAATAAAACAAACAACAATAAACATGCAATTGACTAGCGTAATGCTCTTAGATGGTAATCACATAAGATATGTATGTATATTTGTTGTATCGGAAACAAACTTGACAACAGTACCATTGCAAGAAAGCACTGATTCCATCGGTCATTCAGTTTTATACATATAAGAATGCTAAAAAAACACAGAATGACCTCGGAAGATGAAATAAAATAAGCCAGTAATTTACCCTACACATGAAAAATGGCTCAATATAAGGACAACAAAAACAGTATATCTTGGCCGCTGTGGTTCACGTTTCCTCTTCTTCTAGCATGAGTCCACTTTTGTCGAAATTCTGCACTAGAAGCTTATGGTGTTTTGCCTTTCCGAAGGGGCAACACACTGCCACAAGGAACGATATGCCGGCATAGAAGTAGCATCAACCCCGAGCAAAGCAAGGTTACGCCCATACTCCTGAATATCAAATAAAACTCCTAAGAGTGAGCCAAAAAGTGCCAGGCTTACGGTTTCCACAGCATTTGATGAGAGTTATATATCACCTGAATATCAAGAAATAACTGCATGCATATCTTGTCTGTATCAGATATGTTATTGTCTGAGACATCTGAACTTGCTCCAGCTCGTCTTTGGGCGCCCAAACGTATTTTCTGAAGTGATGTCTCGGTTTTCCTGGCCTGTCAATTGAATATCAGGTTGTAGGTGATCTCCCCGAAAATAAAACAGAAATCGCAGATTTACTTGATGCCTAAAACTTTTTGAGTGCAGCTACAACTACCTTCTTAATAGCACAATAAATCCTATACACGGACCTTGTGTTAATTCTTCTATTGTAGGTTTCAAAAGAGGGCGCAAGAAAAATTCTTAAGAGATCTAACTATATATCATAATTGTTCAGGTTGGTTAAATTCAAACCTATTATGACAAGAAATGTAGCTTTTATGTTAGTGCTTTTTCCATGAGGTTCGCATAATATGATATTATTGAACACCTAAGAAAGAGCTAGGAATAGGAAACTAACTTTGAGAAGAGCTCAAAAATATGGACAATCAGAACCAGGAGAAAAAGTTCTCCGGATGGTATCACTTACCACACTAACAAGGTCAGAAGCTAATTCATAATATCGACGAGTGATCTCAGAAGCAGTGCCTTGTAGGAGTTCCTCCCTGTGCTCTGTGGTCAAGTATGTAGCAGCCTGCTTCCCTTCCAGAAAAAGCTGCACAAAGCATGACGTAGAACAGACTAGTTTCTCAAATCAGTGGTTTCAGGGTCAACAGGCAATAGCAGTATGTACATTTGAAAACAATACTTCTAACAAGTCAATTGCTCCCAGTAATTAAGAAAAGTAGACCGAAATTCGATCTTGCTAAGATGTAAAGTTTCATGAGCTAAAGCACTCTTACCTTTAAAGGGCGCAATACCCCAGATACATAGGGTGAATGCCTAACAGGAAGAGGTTTGTTCGTCATCCTAAATGTTGCAGTTATTCCTTTGATTTGTCGCAAATCCTACACAAATTATTGAAACATGCATAAGGGTGGTTCTGGTGTAGAGAATTTTTCATCTCACATCAACGCAATATCCACAAATAATGTTAGGATAAACCGATCTGCCAGAAAAATCTGCAAAAAGGTTCTATTGCTAGCAGCAGCATTACATTCTAATACTATCTTTTAGGAATTAAAATGAAATTGGCAAAAAGATCACTAACCTCCACAGACTTCTCAACAAGAGCTTCTACGATTGAATTGATTACAGGAGTCTGAAGAACTTTTAGGGAATCACTACCCTGTAAAATACTCTGCTTCACAAGATCAAGTACTTCAGAGGAACAAGACTTGAGAACCCCTAGTACATGGTCAAGATAATCACTGCGAACTTCCTCCACAAGATTATTTAAATCATGAATTATCTGCAACATAAAACCTATTTTGTCAGGCAAAGAGTAGCTACAGAACTTCATGACAAGTAGCACAATATCCTTATTTTATTTGACAGGAAGGTAATTCGAATAAGAGCCTCTTCAGGAGTCAGTTGGTTAGTTAGTCATTTCAGGTCTTACAGGACATAGCAATCTACCTTCCATAGAGCATATGGCATCCTCAACTTGGTAGGTAAACAAAAGCTAAATACGGGGGGGAAAAGGCAGCAAGAAAATCTATTTGTAGAGATATCATCTGACTAGGTGAGATACATACGTAGAGGAAATCATCTGGGGAAGCAGATGTTGCCCATTCAGATCCAGGAGTGGCAGCTGCATTACCAGCTTTTCGAGCACTAAGTCCAGCTGACAACCAATTGGAGTATCTGCACCATAAACAATTAGATCTCACACAAAAACTTTAGTTCAGGTTGAAATCCTAATGGTCGAGTTTATTAACCAAAACTATAGAGCAAGCTGACCTTGAAAGAAGTTGCAAAAATAAGCGCAGAAACTTGTCAGAACAAGAAAGCAGGAGAACATCATCTCTCCAACACGATCTCAAGCAATCCATAAGAGAGATACTTTGCTTCAATACCAAGCTTTGAGAGTTTTCCAGGTTCGGGGACGGCACAAGTGTAGTAGACGTGAGTGCAGAATCCAAAGAACCAGCTATTTCCTGGAACCTGAGGGTACAAAGCAACAGTTCAAATTTCAACCATACCAAGATTTTTAAGGCCTTGCATCAAGTATAGGAAATTATATAAATTGTCATACATACCTCAATGAGAAATAAACTCCAGTATTCCATTGCTTCATGAACTCTATATAGACTGGCTCTTCACGGAGTTTGGCAACAGCAGACCTAGAGGGACAGTGACCTTGAAAAATACCAAAGGGCATGAGCATAAAATGTAACACAGGATAAAAGTCACGAGCAAATAGAATGTTAAAAGCCCATCAACCACCTTCAAGATATTCCAAGAAACTTAGGCTTGACTTATAGTTTTTCAAAAACTCCGTGGGCCTTCCGGGAGAGAAGGCCCCAGGTTTCCCCTTTTGGATGGCTGATAAGACCTCCTTGAGTATAGAATTTGCCAGAAAGCTAAAAACATGAAGACCTGAATTTTCTGCAAAAAATGAGATACTGACACAATCAGCACATGTGTTAAGAAACTTATAATACTATTGATACATCAAGTCATGAAGAGATGCAAGTCCATATCGCATGCACACACTGCACAGGGTCCAGAAATAAATGCAAAAAATGAAAAATGAAAATACAAAGCAAAACAAATCAACTAAGAAATCCTCATTTTTACAGTTTGATACTAGCAACAACTAGTATAGCATTGTAACATGATAGTTTCAGGAGAACAGAATTGGAGAATTGCATTATTTTGACTGAAAAACAAGAACACCTGTAGAAGATATCTCCAACAGAAATTTACAGTCATCTTCAATATGTTGCTTGATCCTTTCATAGTCTTGCTCAAGATCATCTCCAGTGGACCCTCCAACAGTTACAGATGAGCCATGAGGGATGACTTTTTGTATGAATGGTGCTACAATGGTTGAGCGAAAAATTTCTTCAGCACTATTGGTATTATCAGTAGCAGCATATGCACGTAAACAATTGTAGATAACACTTGCATCCTTGTGCTCCAGCCCATCTATGAAACAGTGCCCCAAGCTTGTATCTAGCAACAAGCTAGCATTCTGAATCCTCTTCACCATGTTCTCTATGAAGGGCATGTTCTGTACTGCCATCACAGACAGAATCAGAATCAGTATTACAGGTCTCTATATGTAAAATACGATTTTTCAACAGCCGAGAGTCAAATTACTATAGAGTCAATAAGTTGTTGAACAAAAATCCACAATGATAAAAGTCCAGTATAGTTTTATCAAAACATGGAAAAAAGTCTTCAGTGCATTTGCCATAATTTTATAATGAAGAGAAGGATGTAAGCCTCGGTACAAGATGGAGCAAGATAGACCTGTGCATGAGCAATATAAAACTTAAGGCGGTTCATTTCACTAGCAATTCTCTCCAGGAGCATGCTTTGTGTTTCACGGAGGTTGGTTCCGTTTTCTGCATGTTGTAAAGAAATACTATTGCTTATTTGACCCTTCTCAGCAGAGTTGATGTTACTGCCTTTTGGCCAATCAGCTGGAACAGTTGGCAGTTCCTTTATCAATTTTTCAACCTGGAAGCAGACATTAAGAACCAATATAAGAAATTAAGAACCAATATGTAAGACAGTGGAAGCCTCATGTAAATTGAAAAACTTCTTTACTAGAGTTGCAACTATCTTCAGCATCGAGCTCCCTTAGTTATCTGATGCTTATTAGTCTAACTCATATTCCTCCAATTTCAAAATAGGAATTCCTTTACAAACCATATATCCCCATTCATTGCACCTTACACGAAAATAAAAACCATATAGCCCACAAAAATGATATACAGATCAGTCGTCAAAGGCCGACTCTTGTAATTGGGTCGTGAAGAAAAGAAGTACTCTAACACTTTGTGTGTGATCCGACATGATAGTAGCACATCCATTTCAAACAAACTTTTTTAAACAAGATATTTCTAATGCAACCTCCAGCGCCGTTCGTCCTCCATATTCATGGACGGACCCTCACCAGAAATACCAGTAGCAAAGTGGTTTGTTCTGTTCCTCAGAGTTAAGGCTAGCAGTGTATGATAGCTATGATTTGAAATGATTCACTAGGGCAAAATCAATGTCCATAGAGATATTGCTACATTTCACACCAAATAAAGACACGCACATTCACATTTCATCAAACACTATCAAATCCATTTGAACTCCTAAATTACAACATACAAAGGAACAAAATCAATGTCTTCAGAGATATTGCTACATTTCACACCAAATAAAGACATGCAGTACACATTCACATTTCATCAAACATTATCCAATCAATATGAACTCCTAAACTACAAATTTCAAAGGAACAACTTCATGATCTAGAAATTTGAATCGCCAATTCTGAATCCAATCGAAATCAGCCGTACCTTAGAAACGACATGAAATGTGTCGAGAGCAGCAACTCCAATGGCGGCTCGAATTCTAATCTATAGAGGTCTCTGACATCGGCGGCGACGTCGAAAATGAAGAAGGCGCTGGGAATGAGATCCACCAGCTCGAAGCAGAGTCCGATTCGGCCAATTTGGGCTCAGGAGGGAAGGTGAAGAAGCCAGTGACAATTGGAGAGCTGATGAGGATTCAGATGAGGATTTCCAAGGCCGCTGATTCGAGGATTCGTAGGGGATTGTTGAGGATTTCTGCTTCGCAGGTTAGGAACAGATGAATTCTTAGTTCTGGAATTGGAAACGAGATTCAATTTTAGTATCTAGACTTTTCAATTGTAATTCTATTTCTAATTTTTGGCATTTTTCAATAGATTGAGCTCTTGATCCAGGGTGTGCAGTAGCCAAACTTTGATAGTTAATGCATTTTAAATATATGGATGCACTTTTTCATTCGATTGTGTTGCTGAAATTCGTGAGTTGTGTAGATAATGTGTTTGTGATATTGCCTAAAATATTATTGTTGACATAAATTATACTATAAGCTGTTGACATGAAAATGTTTGTTG
This sequence comes from Salvia hispanica, assembly GCF_023119035.1. Lineage (NCBI taxonomy): Eukaryota > Viridiplantae > Streptophyta > Magnoliopsida > Lamiales > Lamiaceae > Salvia > Salvia hispanica. Next base: position 28,190,257 of record NC_062965.1, read on the forward strand.
TTGACATAAATTATATGTAAATCGTTATTGTTGACACAAATAATATATCGTTGACATGAAAATATTTGTTGTTGACATAATAGTTTACATAAATAAAGTTTGTTGTTGACATCGTAGTTGACATAAATAACGTTTGTTGTTGACTCCGTTGTTGACATCGCGCGAAAATGACAAAAATACCCCCTTGTTGACATAAACTACACGCTGTTGACATCACATGCAAATTGTGAATGAGTGGCTGAGATTGCATCTCAATTCTCAATTAGGCCTAAAAATCTCAACCTAACAGAACCCATACAATATATACATAATATAAAATTAATGAAATATATATGTAATACTAGAGTCCAATTATTCACAAATCAGTCTTAAAGACCGAACTAGAGACCAATAGGGCCCTTAGATCTAGATTTTAATGGATGAGATTAAACCTTGCCTCATGAATTTTGCTACTTCATTATGTAAGCAATATACTTCAAATCAGGGGTATTTCGGTCAAATTACATCTAGGGTAAAAAATTTCAACGTTGTTTCTCCTCATTCACGCTGCGCATCTTCTTTCTCATCTCTCTCGCTCTCTTCTTCTACAAATCGAAGAATACTTCTCCAAATCGAAGAATTCTTCTACAAATCGACACGTTTTCTTCTACAAAGCGACACTAATCTTCTTCTCCAAATCGACGTTCATTTCTACTGCAAATCGACGCTCATTTCTACTACAAATCAATGCTCAAACGTTGTTTCTCTGCCAAAATCGACGACTCCACAACTTCCTCTTCTACAATTGACGACATCTCAAACCTATTCAAGTCGAAATGTGATCTGTGGTTGACACTCGAAATGTTGACACTCACAAATCGTTTATCGAAGGTGAAACTGCCTATTTGCTTGGAGTATCTGTGGGGTTTCAATTGTGATTCGAGCATGATGAGACATAGTAAAAGAGGAAAGCAGTCTAAGGTAAGAGATGGTTGCTTGGAGTTGTGCCTTTGATGTGTTCGTAGAAATGTTTCAAAGAATGTAAAGGTTTGATTAATTCATATATAGTGAAAACGTAGGGAAACTTGGTTTTTCGTATGTACATGGCATTTGCTTGGTCAAATACTGGAATGAAGTAAAACCGTAGTCCAATGAAGTAATAATGTTTTAAAATGAAGTAAAATCCTACTAGAATGAAGTAAATATCTATTCATTTTTAATTTATTATATACCGGATTGATTTGTGTTTGACTAAAAACAGTTAGTTTTTATGTTTTACACCAGTGTCTTGTTTTATTTGCCAAATAAAGTATATGTCCAAGCCTGGTCGTAGATGTGCCAAATGAAGAAATAAAGGATTTGTCCAAGCTTGGTCGTAGATTTGCCAAATGCTACGTGGTTGGTCGGCATTCAAGGAATTGTGACAAAACAGATGAGAAGAAAAAACAACTATAAGTAATGAGTTGTTTTATTGATATTCTCTTGTTAGGATTTTGATTTTCTAAAAATGTTGTGATACATTTATTTGTTTGTAATTTATTACTTCATTCAAATAGGTTTGATACTTCATTCCAGTAGTTAACCACTTCATTTTGATACTTTGTTACTTCATTCCATTTTGAATTTGAATCTGTTTAACTTTTTGCAAACTTTAAAGTGAATAGACTGTATGAAGTTTTTTATTCATATGTTAATACTGAACCTATTCATTTAAAGAAAACTATATGTGCCTGCATTATTAAGGTATTTCCACATCCACGGTATTTATTATGATGTATTCGTATAGTTTGTTGTTGTTTAAATTTTTGAAGGTAAAATAAAATCTCATTTCAAAAAACACATAATAACTCTACTAACGAAGTACTTTTATGCATTTTGTTTCATTATTTGTAACCTTCCAATCTCTTACCAAACAAAATATATAGTATATGATAAGATTATCATGATAAGTGTTCTGTTGGACAATCATTTATCAATAGTTTTTGTCTTGTTTTATGTTGACTCAAAGTAATGAACAGAAGAAATAAATTAAATCATTTATGAGATGAAGTTTATAAACCAATGATATAAAGGATTCAAGTGTAGATGAGGACAAGTGATCACTACTTCATTTATACGTGCATTTACTTCATCCAACAAGTATATCACTTAATCACAATAGCTTTTTACTTCATCGAACTTCAGGTGGGTTATTACTTCAGTTCACAACCTTATTAAATGAGATTATAACTTCATCAATTAGGTTATTTAGTCAATACAGGTACAAGTCCAACTGCACACTTATACATAAACACAATTCAATTCATATTACTTCATTACATGTGATTATAACTTTATCGAGTATGTTATTTAGTTCATTACAATTATAATTCTTCGCAAACTATGCATAAAACACAGTTCGGTTCATATTACTTCATTACTTAAGGTTATAACTTCATCATATGCATTATTTAGTTCATTACAGTTATAATTATTCGCAAACTATGCATACAATACAGTTCAGTTCATATTACTTCATTATTTGAGCTTTATAACTTCATCACGTGTGTTATTTAGTTCATTACAATACTAATTCTTCACAAACTATACATACAACACAGTTCTCCATCCGTTCTTCCCCACTCTAAAAAATTCCTTCAATCTACCGCTATGATTTCCAACAAAAATCCTTCAAAATCGAACCAGATGACGATAAATTGTTCTCTAGCCCGAATCAAGCAATATATGCATTTCTTTTTCGAGCAATTCTCCCGAGTAGTATTTTATTTTCCAATGTATAAATTTTCCAGTAATCTGCATAACAACTAAAATATACGAAACAAGAAAGAATAAGAAACACACACGAAGATTAACACAACAAATCATGAAGTAACTCAAATAATGTGAATTTGACAACTAATCATGAATTAACACGCAAAGAATAAAGTAGATGTACGTATGAATAAAGTAATGATCACTCTTCCTCATCTGCTCCATAATATAGTTTATATTTATAGTTTATTACTTCAGTAGATTTATTACTTCATTCCAATAGTTAATTACTTCATTCCAGTAGATTACTACTTCATTCCACTTTGAATTTGTTTAACCTTTTTACAAAATTTAACCTTTATTATAGAACTCAGTAGCATCATCAAGTTTAGGAAAAATCTGTCCTATATAGGGCTTCAGTTGGGATGGACAGTCAGGTAAGTATGACACTGATATAAAACATGCAAACTACTGTTAGTGGAAAATTAAAACAAACAATTTATGCCTACAAATTTAGTTCATTATATCAACAATTTAGTTCATTCAGCTGTGTTATTACTTCATTATAACAACAATTTAGTTCAATAAGAGTCGAATTGATGGCATACTTTAATGTGCAAACAATACATCAGTTAAAGATGTTACTTCATTATAATGTTTTATTACTTCATTTTTACTATGATTTACTTCATTATTATGTATTATTACTTCATTTTAGTAATAAAACCTACTGTATAAATAGATCATTTATATTACTTCATTATCACAACTTATTACTTCATTATATGAATTCAATACTTCATACTAACTAGATTATAGTTAATAGGAAAACAGATCATTTATATTATTTTATTATCATAATTTATTACTTCATCTTATCAATTTACTATTTTATTAAAAAGAATATGTAGTTCATTTTAATGTGCAAACAAGTCAGCAGCTGAGTTAAATCCTAAAACCCTAAACCCATGCAACACAGTAAATAGATAGTTCATATTTAGTATCTATTACTTCATTACAAATGTTTTATTACCTCATCTTATGAAATTACTACTTCATCAAACAGAAAAGTATGCACTGCTGTTACCGCCCGCATTAATTCGACTCAGAGCATGTCAGCATACTTTACTAGTCTTAGAAATCATACTTTAATTTGGGGCTGATATTTCTTTTTTCATTGTTCATATTTAATTTGGGGGTGAAGTAAACATTATAGTTCATATTTATAGACTATTACTTCATTATCATGTTTTATTACTTCATTTTGGTAATATACCTAACTATATAAACAAATCAATTATATTACTTCATTATCATAGTTTATTACTTCATCTTATCAATTTACTACTTCATTAAAAAGAATATGTAGTTCATTTTAATGTGCAAACAAGTCAGCATATACACTACAATAATATCAGCATTTAATATTCAACAAGAACAGAAGTTCAGTTTTACTTGTTATTACTTCAGAATAACCAAAGTTTAGTTCATTATGAGTACAAATCGCATATACACTACAATAATATCAGCATTTAATATTCAACAAGAACAGAAGTTCAGTTTTACTTGTTATTACTTCAGGATAACCAAAGTTTAGTTCATTATGAGTACAATCTGGTGATTACTTCATTCAGATAAACCATTACTTCATACTTATCTATTTATTACTACAAACGCGAAAAAATAAAAAAAATATACAAATTGTTAATCTCTTGTTAAATATAATTCATTCATAAACAAGGTCCAAACGTAGATTTTTCATCGGATGTGTTCAAAAACTTTAGCAAAATTAAAAACACATCAGGTATCTAAAAAAAATGAATCGAAAAAACCGTGAACCTTCAAATGAGTTGTCGTCTTCTTCTACCTCTAAATTTGAATTTGTATGAAGAAGAGTGCCAATTGGTGTTTGTAGATCATCCATAATCAGAATTCTTCTATGAGATTCTGAATCAGAATAACTTCAACCAAGGGTCTTTTTTTGTCAAATTACATTATAAGTTTATTACTTCACTATTGTAGTTAATTACTTCATTTCAGTAATTTATTACTTCATTCCACTTTGAATTTAAATTTGTTTAAACTTTTTGCAAACTTTAAAGTGAATGGACAATGCGAAGTGTTTTAACAATGAAGTATTTTTTATTTATTATTATGTATTCGTATGTCAGTGTTGATGAAGTTATAACCTCATTTAACAAGGTAGTGGACTGAAGTAATAACTCACTTGAAGTTCAATGAAATAAAAACCTATTTTGATGAAGTGATATACATGTTGAATGAATTAATTGCACGATTGAATGAAGTAGTGATCACTCTTTCTTATCTGCTCCAAAATCCTTTAGAGTAATACACTAGTCGAATGAAGTGATAGAACTATTTGAATGAAATAGTAAAACAAAAAATGAAGTAATGACTTAGTTAATGAAGTAATAAGAAAGTTAAATAATGAAGTACTTAATAATCTAACTGAATGAAGTAATAATCTAACTGAAAGAAGTAATATCCTAGTTGAATGAAGTAATATAGAAATCTAAATATTGGCGATTTCCACACTTGTTCTTCTCCAATTTGAAATGTCTTCAATCAACCACGGCGATTGAGGAAGACAACGCTACTCTGCAGCTTCTTCCTCTTCTCGATTTTGTATATATCATGCTTGTGTGTGTGTGTGTCCGTGTTCCAAGTGCAATTTGCATAGCTGTTGTATCAATAAAAAAAAGATGATGCCTTTAATAAGTAAGGTTTGGTTGCAGAATTGTTCAGCTCTTTATCAAAAAAGAAGATTTTCCAAATTCAGCAGTGAAAAATGCTCTTATTTTTTGAAAAAAATGCACAACTCGTGCATGAACTAGCTAGATCTGCAAATTGAAGTACACACGCAGCTCATTATCCACAAACAAACACATATGCACAATAAAACAATAAATCAACAACACAATCCCCAAATTCGTCCAGATCGCAGCCAGAAGCAGTGCAGAGTAATTGAAATCCAATGCGGTTTCTACAAATTATCACAAACAATCACATCATTACTAATTTCACAAGCACCATCGCTAATTTTTCTCATATTACTAATTATCACAAACAATCACATCATTACTAATTTTTCACAAACAATCCGATTTTCGGCGAAGCGCGTGGAGGCGAGCAAATTGAGGGATTGGTAGGGGTAGTCTCTGTCTGGAATGACGGAGAGAAACTCCTGACTGACGACACCAGTCACTCCGATTATGCCACAGAGGGGCAATCGATGACGACGGAGGGGCAATTGATGAAGACACCAGTGACTCCGATTCAGGCAGATCGCGATTGAAACAATTGAGGCAAAACAATTGTCCGATGATGGAGATCAATGAAGATTGAAGGCGATTACGAGAAGGAGATCGATGAAGATGAAGGAGATCGATGAAGATGAAGATGGAGGAGATAGATCGATTCAAGCAGATCGGCAATTGAAGAATCGAGAGATAGGAGGAAACAAGTATTTATGTTTCATAATATATTGATTTCCCAAAATACCCTTCAGCAAGTTTTTTTGAGATAAAATAATAAAATAATGGTAAATTAATCCTAACCACAAGATTAAAAACATGGAGGGCCCTAATTTGGTCTCTAGTTCGGTCCTTAAGAATGGTTCGACATTGATCACAACTCTGTAATACTATATATTATATGAAATATATTAAAAGAATATATATATTATATACTCCTATGTAATATAATGTATTAAATTAATAGTATATATATAATATTATATTTAAAATACAATTCGATTTTTCTTTTTTTTTTCCGCTCGAACCGAATTTCAAATTTTTGTTTAGATCGGTTTGGATATTCGGTTTTCGATTTTTTTTTTTCACTCCTAAAGTAGTATTAGTAGTGGAGTATTTAATCTTGATTTGTTTAATTGATGAGCTCATTAAATAACATACCCCAAATATCAGATTTAAAATGTTAAAAGTGTAAAAAGACCAAATTGCCCAAACCCCCAAAATAATATCAAAGGGTATTTTCGTACCAAAAAAGCCAAAAGGACCAATTTCGAGATAAACCCTTAGTCCAGGGACTACTGGCGATATTTTTAAAGTCCAGGGACTATGGACGAAATAAACCCATAGTCCAGGGACCATTTTTGTAGTTCACTCTATCGTCAATCTATGATGCAATAGCGCCACTAGAATCTTCAGAATTAAGGTTCACTTTTACTCTCTATTCTGATCCATTATCAGTGATAAGTGCTGCATTACATATATCTTTTGACTATGATTTTTGTTTCCTAAATCCACCGTTAGATTGTATGCTAACTTTCACAAAATCATTTATAGTAGAAAAAAATTTGAAATGGATTCCAAACAAAAATCATCATCAAGATAATATGCAGGTGAAATTTATTGACAAACTGGCGGCAGCGGCACATGTCAAAGATTTGATGATGTTATATCAACTTTATTTTAAAGCCCAAGTCTTCCACTTGCCACAATGTGGCCTTTTTGTGTTCAAGAAAAGTTGATATCCTTTTATTATTTCTTCTCTCTCTTTTTTTTAAGGGCCAACGGGTTAGGTCCACCACACAAAATCAATTGTCCTTACAAAAATTAAACTTACTACCCCAACTTGTTTTAGACACAAATTACATAATTATGCCATCACTTACATACGTGTATCTATTACCAAGAATTAATATCAAAGACCTAACTAAGAAGAGATTTTGGTTCCTCAGTTTCATCAGCAAATTCAATAATTTAATAAGTAAATTTTAACTTGAAGGAGTCAATTGTCAATGAATGCATTTTTTTTTTTTATCAATTTGTATGTCTATAATTTTGAAATACTGCAATATCTCATTATATGTTGTTTCAAAAGTAGCTTTGTGTGGTTAGTGAAAAAATTGATATGTAGAACCAGTATTCTTCATAACATTCATCTTCTTCTCAAATCTTCCTAATTTTTGTGCAGCCCTCTTACAAATTATGAATACATATGGCGCCGATGATATATAGAGTGCGATCAACTTTGTAAAGTGATTCAATTAGTCACTCCATCCATTGTTCGTCGAAAATTGCCAACCCTACTGCACGGTCCGGTTTTGATTCCATTTTCACAGAGCCGTGAAACACCGGTTCCGGTCCAGTTTCGATCTAGAACACCTTTAGCTATATCTATAGTCAAGAGGAGCATTAATACCTGTCAACATTTGCTATACATGTTGCTTATGTGATGTGTCATATTGTGCTACAATATACAGATTAATTCAAACTGTTTTCTTTCTTCTATTTGTATGCACCACATGATAAAAAGTTAAAAACCAAATGTACCACCAAATCCAATACTCTCGTCGTTTCTCCATGGATCGGTTGAACACATTCTTGACTACTACTAGTTGAATTTCAAACAACAAACACACACTCACACATTTACAACTTACAATGTACTAAAATATATAGTCCAAGATCCCTTTATTCATACAAGATGCAAGAATTACATGATTGCTGGTCCCCCGTCCTCTTCTCTGCATGGGAAAATGGACTCAATACTGTAAATAAAATTTAGCCTTTTTTCTAGCAAACACTTAAAATTTCACCACTTTAAAGTTCTCATGCAATTATTCTATTTTGACCAAATTATTTTATAATAATTTTGAAGTAATTACACTTCCTCTGCCCATCAATTAAAGTTCCACTTCAACTGAGGGCGGGTTTTAAAAGATGTGAATGAAAATTGGTTGAAAAAATTAAGTAAAATGTGGATCACACTTTATATATATATTGATTTTATAATAAAATGTGAGTGTAATGTGTTAACGGAAAGTGTGCCACTTACTAAAAATGGACATTATTTTGTGGAAGGAGGAGGGAGTATTTTTAAACCATAATCTTTTATTGATTTTTAGCAATTCTACAACCTTTTAAACTGTAACATAAAATTATTTTTTATTTTATTTTTTGCAATGTGATGGTCAAAATCGAAATTAATAACGACGACAACAAAACCACGTCGACATTATTCCAAAATAACTTTATTTTGTTTTCACATCATATTTGATCATTTTATTATATTAGTTAGTTCAATTTTGACCATTATGGAACCATTGCAAAATTGAAAAGTTGCAACTTTATATTTAAGTTTCAAAAGTTAAGAGATCAAATAGATCGTCAACAAAAAAATGTGATTTAAAATGACGATCATCTCTATATACTTTTACTTTTTAGGTTTTTAGATCGTTCAATCACTCATGTTTCAATATTAATCAATAAGTACGTGTTTGCGTCACTATTCATCACTACTCATTCACATCACCAAACTTTAGATGTTTGCGCCAACTTAGCACCATATTTACTAGAGAAGAATTAAATCGTCGTGGAACAATTACGAATTTATGATCTTCACAATTTGTCATTAAACTTTGAAAAATGAAAACGACTTAGAATTTGACCAAACTCGGTGATTTACACGCAATTAATTCACCCTTATATATGCATACATAATACATCGCCCTCATTTCCCAATAACCAAGCAACCCCACCATATATAAATATAGCTCACATTCCTTGGCTCTCTATATAGATACTTATGGAAGGAAGCCATCAAGAGATGCAGCTCTTCTCCTGCGCCGCCGCGGCCGCATCTCCTCTGTCAAAGCCGGGCGATCACGATCCGCCGCTGGACCTCCAGCTGTCCATAAGCCTGAGCACGCCGGCGATGAGGAAGATGAGGGCCCCACCGAGCTGCGTGGAGGCTCTCCGGTGGCAGGCGGCGGAGCAGATTCGGCTGGCGACGACGGAGAAGGCGTACGCGGAGCGCGTGAGGGAGCTGACGCGGAGGGAGATGGAGATGGCGCAGTCGGAGTTCGCACGCGCGCGCGCCATGTGGGAGAGGGCGCGCGAGGAGCTGCAGAGAGCCGAGAGGATCAAGGAGAGGCTGGATTCCATCTCCGCCACGTGTCACTCCTGCGGGACCCAACAACGTTAGACCTTAAAACTCCTTTTTTTTTCTTCTTCTCCAAATTAGGTTTGATTTTTAGTTTCATCTTTGAATATGACATAAATTTTTGCAGCGCCATGTATCATGATGAAAGAGATATCAGTTTTTCATGTGCAAAAATATAAATAATTGAGTTGAGCTTCTCTTGTATATATGGTGTCAAAGTTCCATGATTGAAGTTGTACAAGATTTTTTTGTATACTTCCTACATATTTGTGGCTCATGATCACTTCATGTCTTCATCTACCCATTTTGAGATGGTACGTTCTATGCTTTCATGAGCGAATGTTTGCCAATTTTTTTGTTAGTCTTGCAATTTTGAAAATAAGTCAGAAAAATAAAGAGTATTGATTTGTTTATCATTATCCCAAGCCAAATATATTTGGTGGAATTATTTGATATGGAAGCCGAGGAATCATACGTGGACGTCACCGGCAGTGAGTTAAACGATTTAGTATTGTTTAAAAAATGATGTCGTTTCGTTGAAAATCATCAATACTCAATAGTATGTTCCACATAAGTGACCTGATTTTTTCGTTGTGTAATAATTGAGAACAAATCAAAATTTAATTGTTTTTTCTGCAATTAACTCTAGCTATATTATACTCCTACAACTATATAATGAAATAATCTTGGAGTTTATTAGTTTCTATACATTTTCCTTCAGTAAAGATAACTGTGAGACGACCTAAATTTCTTGAATGATATACAGATATTTCCATTTCTGAATTTGTCTTAATTTTTGGTTTTACCATATTTTTCAAACTTAAAACACAATTAACACCTGTATAATTAGTAAACCAAATCATGATGAATTAATGGACCTGATCAAGTGGTGAATGTTGATATCTTTGAATTAGACGTACTAACATGATTAAAGTAAAAATCTAGCTAATTAAAGTAAAAAAAAATCTAGTTCTGGTTTCATCATTAATCTCATTCCTACATTATGAATTTATGGTCAAAATCAAATTATCAGTTTTCAATCTTGTCCAGGACACAGCATTATGGAGGTAGCCCTTTGTCTGCCCTCGATGATCATTGTAATGCAAGTAGACAAGTTAGTCATAGAATGTGAGCCAAGTTTCAAAAGTATATCTATGAGTCATGTGGGACAATATTTGAGATTGTAAATAATCTTATTCATCAACAGGCAAAATATAGTTCATTGTCTTAATTTTGGATGAGTTCAACCTATGTCTATTTTTTTTAAAAACCCTTGAAGTTCACACAAAGTTCCAATTTTGGCTTGTAACCTAAAATCCGGCAACGAAATTTAAATCAACTCGCCAGATTCTTGCCTGAAATATACGAGGCCGAATGGCCGAAATTGATGGAGAAACACATAAACCCTGATTTCTTGAATTCAAAATTAACTAATAATGAATCTCACTATGCTTTTGATACCCTAGTAACTCAAAAAGAAATAAAATGAAAAACTAATAAATTCAGAAAAATATGTCCAAAAACTATTTCAACCTTAAGACGATGTTCTCAATAGGCTAAAAGTAGGCTAAAAGTAACATTTTTCGATAAAATTCGAGATTTTAATCATTACACAATATGCAATTAATAGAGTTGAATATGTCTAGATTGAATAATGAAAATGTGATGAGTGACAATTAGAGAAATGGTAATGGTCAAGGTGAGAACCCTGCAGAGATTGGAAAAGGCAAATGAATCAGAACAAAAAGGAGACAAATAATACATGATAGCTGTATAAATTTTGTATTCTAACTGTTAAACTTTAGTAAAAATTATCCCAAGAAACCAAATACCCACTACCAATGTCTGGGATCCAACGCAAAATATATAAACATTTCTGGATAAGATCATTTGTAGTAACATCAACAGCATCCCATTTGACATGTTTCAAAGATAATTAGGTCGAAAATGTGAAAGTAAAAAAGAGATCGACTGGGTCAGGGTTTTTCTTGATCCATATTTTTGTATATATGCTATCAAGTTAAAAATATTTGTATAATATTGAAGTCGTGCTGTCACTTGATTTATGCATGACTCTGAAGATAGAGAGTTGCAATAGCAACCAAAATTTAGATGGAAAGCAACACACATCACACTCAATTTGAAAAGTTGTAGGACATGGGCTCTTTGTAGGATCATCAACACAGTAATTATGACAAATCCTTAGCATTTTGTCCTATCAAATTGTCAGGATATGTGTAACACACAGTGGGCTTTACATAATCCAAACAACTTATATCCATTGCTTTAATCGATATAACTGTTGAATTAATAATAGAGTATCATCATATATATTCCATTATTGAAACTCGAGGTATTGTTCAAGTAATTAACTTGTATAAATGCGACAAACATTTCCAAGTTGGGGGATCACATGCATATACATTGCTGGCTATGCCATTAATTTTGATTTTTGAGCATAATAGTGGGTTATTTTGAATAAGAATATTAAGAAAAATTAAAGAGGTTGATTTTGGGAGGATTGATTAATATCGGAACCATTTGCTATTTTGAATAATGTTGGAAACATTTGTTATAAAGGAACATGACATCATCACTTTTTTGAAGGTGGGCAAGTTTTCATTTTTTGTGGGACTCAGTCACACTAGCAAAATGGATATGAGGATAACACCATAGCTAGAACGTAACATGCATGTAATAAGAGAGGTGATTTGGATATGCTTTATTACTGGAAACCAAAAAGTTCAGAAAAAACATAAAGTTTTGATGATTGATTCCAAGTGTACGTTTTAATAGTAGAAATATTTATATTGAGCAATCAGGAATAAAATAATTAAGAGATTGAGTCAAGAATCAACAAGAGATCAAGTACTCAAGAAAGAAAAAAGATCAAGAATTAGATAAATTGATTTGGATACCAAACTGTTATAGCCAGTTGTATAAATGTAATTAAAGAAAATTATTGAAGTCTAATAGTACAATTAATCAGTATTAATATCATGCGCAAATTGTCCAAAAAATCATAACGTTAGATCACATTCCGGCCTAGCTGCATAAATTTTTCCATTATATTTTTTAAAACAATTAACGGCATATTCACAATTCTCCCAATGCGAAAAAATTTGGTGAAATTAAATTTGATATAACACTCCAAAACATATGTGAATGTCACCGACTGCTAGTCAAACAATCTTGCTATTCATAAAAAAAGACTTCGTTTTGTTGAAAATAACAATAATATATGCAAATGACCTGGTTTTTTCATCGTAGTATTATTATGAATAAATTCAAACTCCATGATTTTTCTGGTTTATTTTTAAATCACGGCAAACTAATATTTTTCTGGATTTCAATTATGTTGTGTTTAGACCATCTCCAACCATTTACACCAAACTCAAACCCATTTTTTAGTATGCATATCTCACAAAAAGTAGTTTTACTCCAAATATTTACATCAAATTCAAATTTCACACCATTTTAGTCTATACATCTCACAAAATTTTTGTAGTTGTACCATATTTGATATTGTTCCATAGAAAAACTCAAAAACTGGTTTTTAATTTAATGCATTACTGAAGAAATTTTCTATATTAAAACTCATTTTAGTGTATAATTGGAGATTCTAACTACAATCATATATATGGATGACGGGAGAGCCAGAAAATTTTGGTCCACTGAAATGAAGGGCTTGTGAATTATAATCACAGAGTAGCACTAGCAATGTTTTAAACATAAATGATTGTTAATTGTTGTGCCCTCCACGTTTAATGGAAATTTTGGTATAATATTCCATTTTCGACATATGTGATTATATATAATATTTGATGGTTACTCGCAGATTGTCGTGTTTCTATATCTATTCAAATAGTTCCATCATCTTTTTGTTTGCTGCACTATTGAAATTGTTGTTTCTGCTGAAACAATCATTTTTCTTTTGACTGTATAGAACTATGACCACATCACTATGTAATGGAAAATCTCTTGGGATTTTTGCTGTTGCTCCAGGATTTGAAAATTCAAAATATATACTCCATGTAGCCACATTTCATATTACATGGTCATACTAGTAAGACCATCTTCAACTGCACACTAAAACTCATTTTTGGTGTGGATAATTTCTCTAACCATACACCAAACTCAAACCCATTTTTGGGTTTTTCAATAGAATAACACCAAATATGGTGTTTACGCCAAAATTTTGTTAGATAAATACTCAAAAATGGTATAAACTTAAAGATGGTATAAATGGTTGGAGTAAAACTACTTTTTGGTGTGACATACACTTAAAAATGGATTTGAGTTTGGCGTAAATGACTGGAGATGGCCTAAGTACTCATTTTAGATTTATACTAAAACAATCTCAAAACACTGCATTAAAGGATTTTGAGATCAACATTTAAAGTAAATTAATTATTTAAAGTAATAAATATTAATTTTCAATTAAAAAAAACTCAAATGTGAAAGGAAACTATTTTTATTGAAAATCAAGATTTCTCATTGTAGGAAATCAGATATTAACAAATTAATAGCGATGCTTGTACTAATTGAAATATTACCACTATTTAAAATAAATTAGTTGTATTTTTAAAACATATTTGACACTTTATAATATTAATAAACTATTATGAATCATAGTTTAAAGAAATACTTAGAAAAGGAAGAGAGTATATCGGCATGTAAGTTACAGTAATGCCCTGAAAATGGGTCTGATCGAAATATGCTAGAAATTTATTTTAATAATTATGTGTGTTGTTTCTAATTAGAGTACTTTGAAAAAATAAGTTTCGAATGAAATAAGAGTATAGAGTAAAGGCCAAATTGGTTCTGGATATATGATCGTTTTATCTTTTTGGTCCTAAACATTATCTTTTGGATTTTTTGGTCCTGCACATATGAAAATTTGATCATTTTGGTCTTGGACTAACTATTCCGTTAAAAACTTAACGGTCAACGGATTTAATCTAGATTTTGACAAAATTAGACTTTTAATTCTAATTTTTAACTCCCTAATTAAATCTCTAATTATTCCCTAATTAATATCAACCCTCCCCAACACCCTCCATCGTCTCCATCCACGTCGACTCCGACGTCATGTCCCTCGACGGCTGCCACCCCCTCGTGACGGAGGCCGAAGTCAAAGAAGACAGAAACTCCACGTCTCCGTATGAAAATCCAACGCCTCCAGATCCGACATCTTCTCCAGACGCTCCATGGGATTCTCCTCCAACACCCCCCGCCCCTCCAATCTCACCAACACCGAGATCTACTCCCTCCAATCCTCCCGAAACCCCACCCGAGAGGCTCCAGCTTCAACCACACCGTTTCTACTCCATGATGGCCCACCGCAACTCCAACTTCGGCGCCGGCGAGGCTTTACCTTCCCGTGGCCCCACCCCTCACCCTTCCAATTTTGACGAGGAGACTGGTAATAATATTATTAATAACAACAATAGCAAAATTAGATTCCATCACGGAGCCGCTGACTAGACTGTTAAATGAATATCTACTAATTTTAATTAGAGAATTAATTAGGGAGTAAAAAATCAGAATTAAAAGTCTGATTTAGTAAAAATATGGATTAAATCCGTTGATCGTTGAGTTTTTAACGGAATAGTTAGTCCAGGACCAAAATGATCAAATTTTCATATATTCAGGACCAGAAAATGCAAAAGATAATGTTTAGGGCAAAAAGGTAAAACGGTCATATGTTCAGGACTAATTTTGGCCTTTACTCTATATAGAGTCGTTATCGTTGGGCCTGAATGAGTTTTGAATGAGAAGCCCAAGATAGAAAAAGCCCTTTTAAATTCTACATCACATTTACCGTTTTCCTTCTCCTTCACAAATTACTCTCGCCGGTGTTCTCCAACGCCTCTGCCTCTTCCTGTATCACTACTTCTCCATCCTACATGAAGAATATTTGAAAGCTTGAAGCTCCACACCCATTGCCAAACATTGGTAACAATTTTGTATATACCTTATTCCTCTTGTATACTAACATTGAACTGAATTGAAAATTCAAATACTAAAGTAGGTGAAATTTTTTCTTGAATTGAGCTAGCGAAGGGGGGCGATAGTTTATGACTTCATAGTAATTGGCTTTATGTAATGCTCAAATTTGTCTGGTAGAATTGTTTTGAATTTATGACTACAATTGGGGGTATTTCTACCTCTCCAAATATTATGAGCTCGAATTGGGATTGGATTATGTGATGCTCTCAAACTTGTCTGCAAGAGTTCCAACTCTCACTTCTCCAAATATTCATGATTGCAAAATTGTGCAAGAGTTCATGACTCAGCCAGTCTTTTTTTTTTTTTTTTTTCTTCTCACCGGATAAAAGACACGGCAACGCGGTTCCATGACGCTGAGAGAAGAATCGGCTCGTAAAAGACACGGCAACATAAATGCCAAAACCATGTGCAAGATCGACCATCTGAAAGAAGTAGCATTGTGGGCGGCCGATGCCTCTGTTCCTTCCCTCGCCGCTTACTTCGGGGAGCGCCTCTCTGCCACCAACGAAGCACTGGGTGTTCGGGGCGACCCTGCTTTATTTGTCTGCGAAAGGTTAAGCCTTTACTGGTTTATTATGCTATAGCGTGGAGTGGATTGCAAAATTTTATCTTGTTCACGGTTGGTATTATGTCTGTTTAGTTGATTAATATGCATTTAGTTAGCATTTAATTTTTGAGGATTAGCTTAATAACTTATCTAATTTGAACTACTTTTGCTTATTCATATGCCATTGAAAGGGTAGAATTGGAGAAAATCATCGGTTATTTACATCTTCTCATTGAAAGGCTAGGATTAGAGAAGTCAAGCAATTAGTTGTGCTTTAAAAACAAGAGATACTTGTGTTGCTAACTTGAGTGACTTGTTTAATGCTTCATATGGGAGCCTAACTCGTGTTGCAAAGATTGAGCATGGCAGAATCTAAAAAGTTGAGAGTGGTGAGAAGAAGATTTTAACACAGCAGCAAATGTAGTAAAAACAGTTCCAACTTTCTGTAATTTGAGCTCCATAATTTGCTAAAGTAACTTGGTTTTTTTGTTCATTCAACTTGTGACACTCCTGTGTTTCTACTTGATAGATTCATGTGTTTCTTTAAGTTTGCAGCATTGTTTGGGAGATAATACTATACTATGGTGGTATTCGGTTGCTATGACTCATTATCATATGATTATCCATCTAGGATTAAGTTGTGAGATTCAATCTCATAAACCTAACATAATACATTATTACATAATCGATAATGGGATATAATCTTTCAAACCGAACGGACCCTATATGGATAACTGGTTGACTATTCAAGTATGCTATTGCTTTTTAAGTTAGTCAGAGGTGTTCATCTTTCTCCTACTTCTTCCCTTGGACTGTTTCTGCATACATTTGAAATCGACTGATGAGGTTTTGAACGCTTTGTTGTTCAACAGATGTGAATCTATTCTGCAACCCGGTAACAATTGCAGTGTTCGGATTGAGAATAACAAGTCAAAA
Source organism: Salvia hispanica (assembly GCF_023119035.1). Classification (NCBI taxonomy): domain Eukaryota; kingdom Viridiplantae; phylum Streptophyta; class Magnoliopsida; order Lamiales; family Lamiaceae; genus Salvia; species Salvia hispanica. The sequence goes on from NC_062965.1 coordinate 28,207,412, forward strand.
GGGAGGCATAGGCGAAAGAGATCGAAGATTATAGTGCAGAACAATATTGTTTACAGATGTCACTTTTGTTCTCATCAAAATACGATGAGAGGAACACCGAATGGCTATGTCAAAGAGATACGTCCGCCAAAGCCTAAACCAGCACCGGGCTTAAAGAAAGTGCGGGAGAACCACCCTAGCTCGGAAAACGCTACAACTACTGTCGAGTGCAGTGGTTTGTTGCCTTTAGATGGACAGGATCTTGAAGGAAGCTCTCTGGCCACTCCACTGTCGAAAAGTGGTCTTTCTTTATTGGATTCAAAGCGGAGGAAAAGAAATAGACCCGGTGCAAAGAAAGCCGATGAACCTCAAATCAGCCTGGGTGCAGCAGATACGGAGAAGAGCACTCAAGCTTCGAGTAAGAGAAGGAAGAGGACGTGGACGAGTCTGAAGGAGATTGCTGAGAGTAGTGGCCAAGATGTTGGCAAGAAATTCACAAACTCATCTGTACCATTCTCTATTTAAGATTGCACAATGTGAGAGCTGTAGTCAACTGTAAAATATAGTTAACGAATTAAATATTTATTAGGATATATTAAATGAATTATAGTTAAAGAATAATACTCGAAGTAATAAAATACTATAAACACCTAATGCATGTATGTACTATACTGTATTTTATAGGGGAATACACTGCTGTAATGTATCAAATGAATACAGTAAAGAAACGAGTCATAATTATGTATTATCGTCACAATGAATTTTAGAAATGCTACTATAAATCAATATCCGCGCAATGCATGTGGAAAACGATATTCATATTAGTGAATTGGTTACATACAGAAAATAAAATTTTAAAGTCTCACCTATTATTCTCTATCTTATTTATTATATAATCATTTGATCAACTAATACAATTTTCTTAAATTCAGAGTCGAAAAGAAATGTATCACATATGGAATATTTATCATGTACTCCCTCCGTTACAATATACAATTGAAATAAGAATGAATTACATAGGACTTGACTTGCATGCCTAGCATTCGTAATCCCTAAAAGAATATCATCGAAGGTCCATTAATTAAAAGAAATTTTGCTTTTTTGAAACTTTTTCAGACCATAGTAACATTTTAAAAACCATCCCGTCTTTTTATTTTGATTTTTCGTATGTAATTGCAAATTTTTTCCTATTTAGGTTTTCAATAGCCCTTATGGAATTCCAAGTAATTCAATGGCTTAATGCAATTAGCGTCCGTTAGTTTTTTTAGTTTTTTTAACGAAATCGTAAAAAAAAAAAAAAACTACTTCATCGATATTTATGGATCTGTTTTTCAAAAAGGGAATATTTTAGATATAATTAAAACCAAAACTGACCTTTAAAAAAACAGTGTAATATTTGGAAGAGAAGACAGTAGGCGAAGAGGAGAATGGGAGATGGAAAGAATCACAGTATGTGGGGTCATCTACCGCTACTGGTGAGAGCTAGCTCCAAGGAATCCGTGGAATACATACTCCAAGCTCTCTGGCGCACCCGACTCACCGGTCTCGACGCCACCGACCGTCGAATCTTTCGCGATATTCTTCAACTCTCCGACGACTCCGACCTCGACCCCGTCAGTAATCCCCTATTCTACATTTTTCGCCTTGCCGATTTCCTCATTAATTTTCACTATATGCCTTGAATGCTCAATCCCAATCGTGTATACATATGCCTACAAACTACAAAGTGATGCTGTTCGTTTTTTATAAGACGAATTTGATTCTAGGGCAGTAGAAGAGCTGGTTTATAGTTGTTGCTGCTGAATTGAAATAATAGGGGATTGGTTTCGGGCGGGGGAATAGCTAGTGTTATCGTCATTGCTACACTGTTGTTGAGATTGAAAAACGGTCAAATTCAAAGGGGAAATACCAGTCCTAGCCTGTTTGGGTAGGTTTAATTCTGGTAATGCTAGGCGCTGGTGCATGTTGTAGAGGAGGGAGGAGAAATAATTAGAAATATTGAATATGCTTTATTATGAGAAACACATGTGTTTTCTAGAATGGTTATGCAAATAGTGTTGTTGTAGGTATGCAAAACAAAACTCGCTGCTACGACTCATATACCTCTCTTTAACATGAAGATGCTATGCTGTCGCTTTTTCATTGGATTTTATTGGGACTCATGTGTTCATTTTTAGTTCTTTATAACTTAGCTTAATAGAGTGTCTTTAGACTCTGTATACTGCTTGATTGAGCCATTTGAGACTTCTCCTAGTGTGTGTGTCATCATCTGATGAGCTATTCGACAACATAGCATATGAATGGCATTGGACATCACGGTCAGAACTGTTTCAAATATAATTTTAGTGGGTAGCTTAGCAGACTATACCTCCTTTTGGATTATTCCAGATTGATTACTTCAATTGTGTGGTTGCTTTGTAAAGGTGGTGCCTTTTTTTTGGTGTAAGGGTTTCTCTGTGGAAAAGGGTAAATGTTACTCCTAGTAATTATGGCTTGCAAGATAACAGATATGATGGCTAGTTGAACAAATTTTGAGCCATTGGAAATCATTATCTAAAATTTTGCTTTAATTCTTTCTTCCCACATTACTTAAATCAATCCTCTAATACCTCGAAATTCTAGTGTTTCATGGGTTTCATGGGTGAGAATTCTGAATTCCAATTATTGTTTGTCTCGAATTGGTGTGTGTGTTCTGTAGGAGTGTCTGGAGGCTCGGGAGGTATACTTTCTTAACTGCCATTCTGTGAGTCTCTCTGCTTCTGGAGCTCACTGAGATGGATCTTGTATGGTATCCCCCAGTTTTAGCTTGGACCTTTTAATGATTGATGTAGGGAAGTTCTTGGGAGGCAGAGGTAATGGTTTGTAAATGGCATGTTTCCCATTTCATGCTAGTGTGTGTGGCTTCAAGGAAAGTGAAAAGTATTTGAGGATAAAGATGTTGCTAGGATAGAGTTAAGTTTGGGTGTCTTTAAGGCTGCAAAGGCATAAAGATTTCAGGCATATATGTGAAATGTAGATATATTTCAAGCATCGAGCGTGGGGTGTTTTTATTGTGTATAGTTATACTGGATATCTTGCCCACTCATTGTAGACATTTTGATTGTGAAATAGTAGTAAATTGTATTTTGTCTTATCCAAAAACTCAAATAAAAATAAGTTGATGGATAGTGTGTTACTGCAGCTATTAGTGTGTCTACGAGTATTGATCCGGAGGTGTGTTTATGACAATGTTAATAAAGACGAGATTCATAAATTGTTCCCTGCTGAAGTTCTGCCCGAACTGCAAAGACTATTGACACTTCTACTGCAAAAATTCCAAAGGGAGTGGCGACAGGATATTTCAAAAGACCAGGTGAGAATTCTTGCATTCATAGTAAAACTAGAGAGAGTGAAGTGCAAATTACTTAAGCGAAATGCTCATATGTGACCAACATTCCTTTCATTCGGTTAGTTCATCTTGCCCCGGCAAAAGTCAATGACCTGGAACATGGCAAATCAAAGTGGGGAACAAACAGGGCCTGCTGCAGTTATGAACTTGCAGGTATGATTTTGCTTGCATATGAGATGAACTGCTGATTCTTGCAACATCATTCTGAAGTCCTACTATGCTTTTTCCAGCTTCACAGTGATGCTCAACCAGGTATGGGTGAACGAGACGTTAAATTCCTATTGGCGAAAGACACTATGGAAATGATGTTGAAGTCCATGTACAGTATACGAGACGAGCTATCTGAACCTGTAAGTGCAATTGCATTTTTTTCCGGGTTTATATTCATGTCCAATGTACTATCATCCCTCAAACCCGTCTTCTCATGTCAGGACGAAACTCCATAACGACACTTAGTCCAGGATTAACGTGGTTCAGCTCTAATAGCAGTCATTAGAAAGGTAAATGTAGTTAGTTCTTCTGTCTGTTTCAGATTATCCTGATTCTGGCATATCTAGTATTGCCAATCCAGGCTCTTCCCTTCGTATTGGCTTCTTCTGCATACCCTTTTGTTTTTTTGGTTATAAGTTTGTATTGTTAGGTCGTTGACTACATCGTTGAGTTACGTTGACACAATGAAAAATCCGAACATCGGTCTTCAGAAAGCTGTTTATTTGTTCATCTACTTGTTTGTACTACTTGATCATCGAGACTATTTTGTTTTATTCATCTTGATCCTATCATTTCAATCATCTTGATCCTATCATTTCATCTACTTGTTGATGTTGATCCTATTATTTCTATAATGTGTTAATGATGTGATACTATCACACACCTCACCTCACTAAAATTATTTTTCTGAGTTTATCATATTCATACAGAATAGTAGCCACATCACACACATCATAATCCACGTGGCATTATTTATTTTTTCTATTCAAGGCATGTTTTGAGCAAATATGTATTCTTATCAATATGGATGATACATTGATACTCAAATCTCCATTTCAAAGTTAACAATCCTAATTAGGTTTAAAAGTTGAGCCAACAAACTTCCCTTATAATCATAAATTGATAGTCAACTATCACAATAATATCAAATCATGACACACAACAACCAGATAATATTATGAAATAATAGGATCAGCACTAAATAATTTCCATATCGTCATGTTTATGCTTGCTCAAAATTCTATTTAGTGGTACGTCAGTTTCTTCTTCTTCTTTGACCGTCATAAATCAAAATTAGTATACATACGTGCAGGGGACTATTTGAAAATAAAACCATGTTATTTTGAGAAAAATAAAATAAAATATATTAATAAAATGATTTAACATGCCCACAAGAATAGAAACTAATAATATTTAAAAATATTGGTGACTTCATTCTACACTAATCACTCTTTTTTTGTGTAAGTGTAAATCTATGCATCCATCATTGCATACGCGATAATTAATGAGCAGGAACCAATTAGATGGTGTGAAACTGTGATTATTCCTTTAATTTGAACTCGTGAAGTTTGAAAATAAGTACTAGTAATGTGTAATAAGATTAAAATATTCATTCAAATCGGTATGTTCAGAAACAAGATGGATTGAAAATAATCGTGGTCAGTTCTGCTGAAAAGTCAGCTACAAAAACTAAAAATTATAATAATGCATAACACGAGTTTACAAACACATAAGATTGAATAATTAGGTATATAGAAATGTTATCATATGATTGTGTCAAGATTTATGTCGAAATATATAAATGTGAAACTGAATTAAATTCGTTGAAAAGTCAACGCCTTCATGAACGTGATGGCTCATGCAAATTAAATAATTAATTAATGTTTTTTTACTGTTTTTAGAAAAGAAAATTAACTTTCATACATTCGATCGTCAAATATTTCGTAATCCAAAATACTGATCTTGCATAAAAATAAATTTGTTTTTTATATTCGATTGACTCGCCAATATTAGTATTTATTCATTCACTAAAATTCATTATTTTCTGTAATGCCTAACAATAATTAATTTACTTTCATTCGACTATTTTTAGTGAATTTAGATCGTACTAGTATGTGAAAAAAGAAAGGAAATAAGATCATAATCAAATTATTTTAGGCAAGGGAACCTAATGAGATCATTTGAGAACCTAGTTCTAACATAATAAAGAATCAAATCGAATTTGATTCCACTAATTTTAAATTCCAAAAATAAACTTTAATTAATTTCTCAATTTCAATTTCAATTTCAATTTCAATTTCAATTTCAATTTCAATTTCTCAACTAAGTCAATTCCCCAAACAAGGCAACCTCTCACCTTCCTAATACTACCTCCCGATAAAAGGGACTCCATTTCCCCCCAATTTCTGTGCCCTAATTCCTCGATCAATTTCACACACTCAATTCGGAAGCACTGAAGCAGATGGCGGCGGCAATCGGAGGCGAGGACAAGGTGCTGGCCACCGCGCAGCGGATCGTGCAGTCACTCGGCAACACCTCCGACACCGACGATATGCTTCTGATCTTCTCCGCCTTCGACAACCGCCTCTCCACTCTCTCCTCCTTCGTCGAGAATCCTTCCTCCGCCGCCGGCGACGAGTCCTCCGCCACCCCTTCCCGATTCGACGATGCTGAGCGGATCATTTTGAGCCACGCCGATTCGTCCTCGTTTCCCGACAACTACTTGGATGCGGTCGATGAGATCATACAGTTGACCGAGGAGTTGAACCTGGGCACTTCCGACGCCAGCGAGGAGGTGATGGAACGTGCTGAGAACGCGCTGCAGCTCGCGATGACGCGGCTGGAGGACGAGTTCCGCCACGTGCTGATCCAGAACACCGTCCCCCTTGACACCGAGCGCCTCCACCGCTCAACGCTGTCTTCATCCGCCGCTGCAATCGCGATTGCTGCGACGGAGTTTTTCAATGGTGATGCGAGTGAGAGCCTTGAAGATGTCAGCAGCGGGCGTTATAGCAATCATAGCCATGGTAGGGGTGTGAGCTTTGGAGGGGACGATATGTCCCTTGAATTGATTCACCCCGATGCTTTGACTGAACTGGGAGTGATTGCTGATAGGATGATCCGATCTGGGTATGAGAAGGAATGCTGTCAGGTCTATTGTAGTGTTCGGCGTGATGCTCTAGAGGATTGTATGTCTATTCTTGGAGTAGAGAAATTGAGCATCGAGGAGGTTCAGAAGATTGATTGGAAATCGTTGGATGATAAGATGAAGAAATGGATTCAGGCAGTGAAAATAGTTGTTCGAGGTCTTTTATCGAGTGAAAAGCATTTATGCGAGCAGATTTTTGATGGGTCTGATTTGATTAAGGAAGTCTGTTTTCTAGAGACTGCAAAAGGTTGTGTGATGCAGCTATTGAATTTTGGTGAGGCGGTTGCGATTGGAAGGAGGTCCGTGGAGAAATTGTTTAGGTTTCTTGATATGTATGAAGCATTGGCCCAGGTTCTACCCAATTTGCAGGCATTATTTATGGATGAAGATGCAGGTGATATGGTGTGCAAGGAGGCTCAGGGTGTGTTGGATGGACTAGGAGAAGCTGCTATTGCGACTTTTGTGGAGTTTGAGAATGCAGTTCAGGGGGAAGCTTCAAGGAAGCCCATCCAGAATGCTGAGATTCATCCTCTTGCTCGATATGTAATGAACTATGCAAAGTTGCTTGGGGATTATCGTAATACTCTGAACTTATTATTGAAGAATTTGGATGCTGAGACGAGTGAGTCGGATAGGGGGAATTCTAATAATTCAGAGTTGGAAAGCATGTCCCCTTTTGCCCGTCGGTTGTCTGCCTTGATGATGTCTTTGGAATCGAATATTGAGGAGAAGTCAAAGGTGTATGAGGATGTTGCAATGCAATACATATTCTTGATGAACAACATACTTTACATTGTGCAAAAGGTGAAGGACTCAGAGCTGAGAAATCTTTTGGGTGATAATTGGATTAGGAAGCGGCGGGGATTGATCAGACAGCATGCCACACAGTACCTCAGAGCATCATGGACCAAGGTCTTATCTTGTTTGAAGGATGAAGGGATTGGTGGGGGCTCGAGTAATGCATCAAAGGTTGCTTTGAAGGAGAGGTTCAAGAATTTCAATGCTTGTTTTGAAGAAATCTATAGGGTTCAAACATCTTGGAAAGTCCCTGATCCTCAGCTTCGTGAAGAACTCAGGATATCCATTTCGGAAAAAGTGATTCCAGCTTATCGCTCATTCATGGGAAGGTTTGGGAGTCACCTGGAAAGTGGAAGGCATGCGGGAAAATACATCAAATATAATCCAGAGGATTTAGAGAATTATTTATTGGATTTATTTGAAGGAACGCCCCTTATCATCCACCATATGAGAAGAAAAAGTACATAAAACACAGATCTGTGGTTATAGGTATGGTTTCTGGCTTCTTCAAGAAGTAATGCAACTTTGACTTTCCGCTTGGTGTTGTAATCTTCTCCATAGGTTGGATGTACTGAACGCAATTTTTTTGTGAAATATCCACATCCTTCTACATGTAGTGTAATAATTTGTACATTTTACCTTGTCCTCTTTGTGGAACTAAATATGCCTTGTACTTATTTTGTGAAACCACATTTAGAGTTGGACTACATGATATTTGGGTATGACTTGTTCATTTTGGGCAATCTTTTAGTGTGTGAATATTGATGCTCACTTAACTCTCAGTCCCACTCTCAGGTTTGTTCATGCTGGATCATGGGACTGTCCTGGAATTACTAATTTGTGTGCTTCTTTCATGTTAAGATGTAGAGATGTCCAGACACTGTTTAGCAACCTGTGTCGTGTATTTTTCAAATTCTCTGCTTCATTTTCTTATTTCTGTCTACTAATAATTGCTGGTGGTCTGGGCATGGGAACTAGTATATTGACTGCTCTTTGTCTTAGGAAAAAGGTCAACTTGAATTATGATGAAAAAGTATCTAGGACATTTTATGACATCAATATGCTCAATTCCTTGGATGATTAGATTTGCATCATCTGCCTTTACTACTAAAGTGCGCAGTATGAATTCAGAAATTAGATCTTGATTAGCTGATTTGATCATTGTAGGAAAGGCTATTGTTTTAGAAATTTCTTCTATAGGATTCTAGTTCCTGATTTGTAATTAGTCTTTGTGGTTTGATTTTAAGATATGCTACCAGCCTTCTCTGCAAAGACTGCATATTACTTGTACACTCCTAATTTATGTCTAAACTTTAGGATTAGTGGGGGTAAGGAATGAGTATGGATGTGATGGTAGTGGGGGAACCACTTCTATTCCCCTAATAATAGTTGTGGAGATTTCCAGACAATGTAGAATCAAAGTCCTATTTAAGGTATTATTCCATCACACCACCCAGTCATTTCAGAACAATCTTGTTCTGTGGTACTCCATCATGTTTAAGCCATTGATCTTGAGTCCTTGACACATCCACTATTGAATCAGTGGTGTTAAGAGGTAGTGCATGATGAGTTAGTATCTTTCTACAATCACTTTGTAGGTTTCTATTCAAAGTGATTACTCATCAAAATAACCACCACCTTTTACATTGATCATATGGTTTTTGACATTTGTGGAGGGACCCTTTTCCATGTCACAAATGAAAAGACAAATATCGTTATTGCAATTTCTCAAGAGAGCAATGACAAAAGGTTCCATTTCCCCTATACAAAGAAACAGGAAAGAAAAAGCAATGGGGTTTAGCCTATTATTAGTCTCCCATCAAAACAGATATCATCAGCAAATCCACTCAGTTATTCTTCACCAAATCAAGTGCAATGTTGAGCCAAACATTACCATGTCGAGTTTGTTAGACCCTGCTATTGGGAGGCAGTGGCAAGACGCCATCGAAGAAGTCGCCAAAGTAGCCACGAGGCTCGTGCACCAGCTTGGAGATGATGTCTCGTAGAGTGATGACTCCTTCGAGCTCCCCACCTTCTTCCTCCACCACATAGATGCGATGAATCTTCTTTTCATCCAGCTTCGCGATGATATCCTTCAGCGTGTCGTTTCTGCGACATGTAACCATCCGACTCAGGAGAGGCGTTGTCCTCTGCTGCTCCTCCATGTAGCTTCTCACAGCCGTCAGGAAGTTCTTGGCAGTAATCGATCTGCACAAAAAACACCACTTACCTCTCACTGCGAAACCCCTAATAATACTAACTGAACTCCCATATTCTTCTGCTTATCATCATGAGACAGACCTGTATTCCTTGTAGATTCCAGGTGCAGTAAGAAGGAACTGTATGTCTCTAATGCTTATATTACCAACGGGCTTGCTATTGTCATCGCCAACCACAGGTACGCCTCCTACTCCGTTCTGTCTCATGAGTTTAAACGCCTGCAGCACAGGCTCGTCCTCGTGTACCTGCACATACATACCACTCAGAAAGCACTCATGCCGCATTGGATGTTATTATAGCCCCACCTTTACCTTTATCATGCTACTGGCCTTCATCAATGGAAGCCCCAATTCAGAGAGATTCTTGGAGCCCCAGCTTTCGAACCAGGGGAGGCCGGCACACTCTTGTAGCATGTGAATCACCGCACTCTGAGTGATTATGTTGTCGATCTTTGCTTCCCCCAGATCAACCACAGGGACGCTTTTCATTCTGTACTTGGATAGCAGCAAGAGCATTGTCAAGAACGAGTTGTTTTTCTGCAAGGCGAGAAACGGAGCCCAACGGAAAGACCCTGATATATCCCCAACCTGGTTACCAAACGAGCACACACACACGTATCTTAGGAAGAACGATCTGCAGACATAGGGTAAGTCTCTAAGACAGTAAGTCGGATAGTAAAAGACCTTCGTATTTTTGTACAGATCAGAAGCAGTGAGCGTCTCAAAGAATTTCCCACACGTTGCTGTGGGAGAGTCTGGGTTGATGCTTATATATCTCGGAGAAGACATCCCAGAGGCGGCTGCTGCTGCAACAGCAGGGCCAATGTCACGGTCCGGGCTATTCATAGCCGCCTCGAAAGGAGTGCCGCCTTCCACATTTTCAGACTGCAATACAAGTTCAATGCTACCTCATCTTACACATTGCATCTGATCATCATCACCCATCAAAATGCTGAAAAATGAATTCGAACCTGATGCAAAATCCACACAACAATGCCCGCAAATTCCACAATGCCGAGGTATCTGTCGATCCAACTGGCGTCGTCGGGCGCCATAAAGTCCACCACCGGAGCACTGAGAACTCTGTGCCCAGCAAGCAACTTGACTGCTTCTGCCACAGTTGTGTCTGACTTTATTTCAATAACTATCACACAAAAGATGCAAAGAATAAGGCCACAAAAATCAAACAATCAGCATTATTGTCTCCTTCACTCACTAGATGTCATAAAAGGAACCCTAAACCAATCCAAGAAACAATAAGCAACAGAGCTTCCAAAACATGTACTAATATCATATTTTGCGAGCCCATCCACCCACAAATTACCACATACATATCCAAACCTACAAGGTATGTAATTAGATATTCATCTTGATAGCCCAGATCAGCACATACAAAATCAAGCAAAGAAACAAGATGAATAAAAATCAAATCTTTACTCCAACCCACAAAACAAGAACAAGAAAAACAGCATCTGGGACATTAGAAATCAAAGCTAACAAACCATATTTGCAAGAATCCCCATCAACACACCAACCCACAAATTACCAATACAAATCAAACCTTTTAAGGTATGTAATCCAGTTATTCATCTTGATAGTCCAGATCAGCACATACATGAATAAAAATCAAATCTTTAGTCCAACCCATCAAACAAAACAAGAAGAAGAAGAAGAAGAAGAAATTCTGGGACATTAGAGATCAAATGGTTACATTCCGATGAAGGAGCAGTAGGGAAAGAAGAGACAGGGATGCTCTCAAAGCAAGCATTGAGCTTCTCAGTGGGACTCAGCTGAGGCTCCATCACATCCCACAAATCTTCCACCTGCATCCCCAGCTTCGCCTCTGGGCTTCTCGGCGTTTCACCCTCTTCCACTGCCATCTCTCCCCTCTCTCTTAAAAACTACACAGAGCTTGATCACCAATGAAGGATTGATCACTTTTATTAGCCACTAAAGAGTAACAGGAATAAAATTAGGTGTTGAAATGTTATCACTTTGTTTTGAAAGTTGACGCACACCCAAAAACCAATCATGCTGTATAATAAAATGGGAGTATTTGTATGCGGAGGAATCTTGTTCGGGTGCGGCGCGGTGCACGCTGGTTTCGTGGTCCGATGGTCAGGATGGGGTTGACCGGTGGTGACACGTGGCGGTCAAAGATGGAGACGGCTGAATCGGGTCGTTGTTTCATCTTTTCCATTCAACTCCTACTTTGAAGCCTTGGGCTATCCGGATCTCTATTTATAGCCACCACTTGTAATTATTTGATTCATTAATAATGTAATTTAAGTATGGTTTACTTTACTTTTTCTATTTTTCGATCATATCATATATATTATCGAGATCAATCCAAAGATAAGGTTTGATTGGAATCGTCTTATAGAGGGCGAATGATGAAGGTGTTTGTTATTGAAAATTGAATAAGATTATTAATAATATCATAATGTTGGTAAGTGTAAGTGTAATTGTAGTAGTAATATTTTGTGTGACAACATTTTCAATTATATGATTCCTTAAATCAAAACTTTGGATCTACTCATATACTATTACAGGAGTGAAGCAGTATTAATTAATAATTGGAAAGCATCATAAAAGTACGTATTAGTTTCCATAAAATATACTTCCTCCGTCCCACAAAGATTATCCCATTTCAATTTTTACCATTTTTGGTAGTAGACTCATATTCCACTAACTCATTCCTACTCACATTTTAGAGTAAAGGTCAAAATTGGTCTTTTACATATGACCAATTTACGTTTTTGGTCATAAATATTATCTTTAGGATTTTTTGGTCCTGAACATATGGTCATTTTACGTTTTTGGTCTTAAACATTATCTTTTGGATTTTTTGGTCTACGTTTTTTGTGATAAACATTATCTTTTGGATTTTTTGGTCCTAAACATATGAAAATTTGATCATTTTGATCCTGGACTAACTGTTCCGTTAAAAACTAATGGTCAACGGATTTAATCCTGATTTTGACCAAATTAAACTTTTAATTCTGATTTTTTACTCCCTAATTATTTTTATAAATATTCTTTTAATATTAGAATTAAATTAATATGTTTGGAGTAGTAACTAAGGTCGCGAGCATTCTCATAAGAGTCTCACAACCACTTTGTGCACTAGGTAGAAGTATTTACATTTGACTTGCCATCTGATGGTGACTTTAAAAGTTGTTAAGTTACTGAAAACTACAATAGCTGTCGACAGTGTGCATACGTGTCAATATAGATTCATGCTACCATTTCCTTCTTCAATCACAGATCACAATGCTTCACCGTTTCATTCACTTTCTCCATGGATTTGATCACCGGAACTCTCAACATCTTCACCGCCGCCGCATTCCTCTTCTTCCTTCCTCCCTACCTCGCTTTCAAATCCCTCAGCTACCTCTGCCGCTCCATCTTCCCCGAAAACGTCGCCGGAAAGGTCGTCGTCATCGCCGGAGCCTCTTCCGGCATCGGAGAGGTTTGTCATTACCCTTCTCTTCGTTTACTCCACATTAGTATGATATTTTCCGCTTTAAGCAAATGTCTCACGGTTTTGCACATTTTCTAATTCTCCGATATGAGAACCCAACAGTCATTTTAATGCATTTTTGTAAACAGCACATAGCCTATGAGTATGCCAAGAGGGGTGCGTTTCTGGTCATCGGGGCCAGGAGAGAGAATGCTCTGAGTGAAGTGGCCGAGAGAGCCTTCATGCTCGGGTCCCCTGGTGTCGTGCCTCTACAGATTGATGTCTCCGATGATCAAGAGTGTCGGAGATTGATCGAGGAGGCAATCAACCAATTTGGCCGATGTACGTAACTAACTATGTATGAACTGCTATCATGTTTTGATTTTGCATGAATATGATTTTTCTCAAATTAATTTGTTTAGTGGATCATCTTGTGGTGAGTGCCGGTGTTACTCCGGTTAGCATGTTTGAAGATACGTTTGAGGTTGACAACTTCTCACCGGCAATGGTAAATCCGTCAATCCTAGTTCTTTATTTGAAAATCCAACTATAATACTCCTTGTGCCCAACTGGGACACCGATTTATGCAGGATCATAACGAGGATGACCTCTTAGATAAAGAAAAAATAATAAAGTAGGAGATCAAAAAAATAAAATGATGTGTATTTTCATTTTTAGAAATAGATCATGTAAAAAGATTTCATTTTTTAAAGATGGGTGACCATCAATAGAACAAATCAAAAAGAAAAGTAAGCTATCTTTGATCTTCGTTGGGATAGAGAGAATAATATTTATGTTGACAGGATACAAACTTTTGGGGTGTGGTGTATGCGACTTACTATGGTGCTCCCTACTTGAGGATGACAAAGGGGAAGATGGTGGTGATCGCTTCTTCCACGAGCTGGCTCAATGCACCGAGGCTGAGCTTTTACAATGTCTAGTATCAAATGATATAATGTATCATTATACATATATTCATTATTTCACGTGCCTCTCTTCTTTATCTAAGCAATGCCCGATCATTGTTCACAGGCGAGTAAAGCTGCAGTGGTGAGTTTCTTAGAAACTGTGAGGGTAGAGGTTGCACCCGATATTGGGATCACAATCGTCACTCCCGGATTAACAGAATCCGAGGTCACAAAAGGCAAATTCCTTAACAAGGAAGGCAAAATGGTGGTAGACCAAGACATGAGGGATGTAAGGATATCTCATTATCATTAGCCAGTTTTCGAATATTTATCTTACATTGAGCAGTGAATTTGTTAAACTCCAGGTAGTGATGAGTGCTGTTCCAGTAGAGACGGTGGGACGATGTGCGGAGGCAGTTGTCAAGAGCGCGTGCCGTGGAGACAGATACTTGACATGGCCGCCCTGGATGGGGGCCACCTTCTTCGTCAAGGCGCTGTGCCCTGAGGCTGTCGACTGGTTCAACCATTGGTACCTGCTCACTGACCCTGGAGTTCCTCCCACACAAGCTATAAGCAAGAAAGTAGTAGACTTGCCCGGAATAAAGGACATCATGTGGCCAGATTCCATTCGATCCCCCACCATCAAGACTTACTGATCAAGAAGAGGATAATCCAGTTAGTACTACTTTACTTCTCTTTGAATCAAAATCTTAAGGGTAGTTAAGATTTGCAGCATAGAAACAGACAGTTGCAAATAATGTCACCAGCTGTAATTACTGTATGTATCTATATATATGCATGTACCTCTTGTTAATGTCTAGAGCTTATGGGGTTTAGGGTTTAGGGTTTAGGGGGACAGGGGTAGAAGTGAGCGACTTGACCCTCCCAAGAAGCAACCGAGCATCAGAGGTAGGACAGCCCTGGTCCATCTCCACGGCAACTGGGACGGGAGACTCTCTGCGCATCTCTACAAGCAATGTCCCCTGATAAACAATAAATCTTAAATTCAAGAAAGAGATATATTGTCAAGAGGAAGGGAATAGATACAAACTCAGAATTTGACCTCAAAATTAGCTAGAAATTTTTGAAATTCTTTTGCTGCCTCCTTGATCTGTTTGATTTCCGGAAACTCATAGGCCTTTGAAACCTCCTGAGTAGAATAACCAATTGCATTTCGTACAACCTAAAGGAGAAAACAATTAGACAGAAGTAACCATTTAGGAGGACAGTCATGAATGAATTACTCACATTGTGGTCGATGAGGATCTCAGAGATAAGACTGCCATCGTCGATATAAACACGAAGTTCAAAGGTAGACCTTCCTTTGAATTGAAATCCCTTGACACCAGTTATTATACACTGCAAAGGAAGCAGGTGATACACTTATGCTGAATATTCAAGCATAATTCATATGAAATCAAATGAAATCCATATAAGCACAAGCTCAAGATGAGAGTTTCCAAGTCTATAACTCTTTGTTTTCTTAGAAGATATGTCTATCTATGGTTGTTAAGTTGAGAAGAAGAGGAACTCTTAAATAATGTGGATAAAATTTGTAATCCAGCTATGATCATACCTTTATTTTTCCTCGAACAACAGATGTTTCATCATCAATAGCCGCATACTTTGCTGATAAACTAGCCAAATATATGAAAGGGGGTTCTTTATCTCCAGAAAGTATAAAATGCGGTTCCGGATTATCCACAGTAGATATATCATCAACATCCATGTGTATGGAAGATGTGTTAGCCTCGTCATCATCCATGCTGACAGGTGCATGAACATCCTCCTCAGGCATATAACTGGCAGGGGTGCCTGGGAGATTCGCATGATGGAGCAAGTTAATATCTTTCATAAGAAACTGAGCATTTCATGAGTCATACAACCAGAAATATGTACATTAGTTCAATATACCTTGCCTAGTCCCTCCTAAAGGTGTCAAAACTTCTGATGAGGGTTCATTAATATGCTGAGCAGTGGCGACAGATTGTGCACGCTGCAGTGCAGGCACGGTACTAGGCTGAGGATTACTTTGATACACAGGAACTTCAGTGTCTTGTCCGCGTCTGTCAGGGCCTATAGTATCATGGAAAAAAAATAGGAAAATCGTCCAAGCATTGGGAGATAGCTACAGGAAAAAGATATTCAGTTTTCTTATTATAGATTATAGAAGAACCTTGTCGTGAATGGGTAGTTATAGGAGGATCAGTATGCCCTTGAATTTCATCTTGTTCAGGTGGCCAGGGTGTATGTGAAGTGTTGGCCACAGCATCATTTCTATTAATTGGAGTAGCAAAGTCTTGTCTGTGCACATCATTGGTAGGTACACTAGCTGCATATCCTTTACAAGTTGGTAAGCAACAAGTAAGTGGACAAAAATATGAGAACCAGAACATAGGTCTGAGTTTGCAAGTCTGTTCAATATGCCATACCTTGCCTGCTTGTTTGCTGGGGAATTACATTCGTTGGGCGGTTATTATCTACATGCCCTGGAACTGCATCATTACTAGGAGGCCATGCAGCAAGTGTTGCCCTAGTTGTCAGAGGAACAACCTCCCCTGTCCTATTTCTGCATTTATTAAATATAGGTCATCTCCCAGTCATGGAGAGTTATCCAAAGCAACACAAAAGTTCTGAATTTACAGAGTTTATGTGGGTTATCAGATAAGAGTAGTAAATTTATTTGACCAATCCCACCCTTGAATTCTAAGGTTTAAATTTTACAAGCATCTTCGCAATTTAGAGTGCTGCTCAAGTTTGTAATACACTTTCAAACAATCCTAATGTGATGCAAACAATTCCTCTGTCATCAACAGTACCTTCTGTTACGGTATATACACTGAAAAAAACTTCAATTCATTCAGCCGAGGCAATTCTATTAGTATTTCTTACTTTAGGTATGTAACACAGAAGGTCAAGAATAGCTTAAATGAAACATGGAAAAGGGTAGACTACAGATGAATCAGATTATGCCAAAACTGTGGAAAATTAAATCTTCCAAACTCCGGTTGCAGAAATGCCCATCAGAAGGAACAATCAGCATGCAAATAAAAGCATAAGCCACAGATATATAGTTGCCTACATTCATCTCCTTCTGTTCTCTAGAAAATAGTGAGAACTTCAGCAAGAACAAAAGAAAGATTGCCAAGTCAAACTAAATGGCCAACTTTCATGTATGTAATACCATTCAATGGAGTTAAATGCAACAGATACTCAATTTTAAAATGTTCATCAGTACCTTCTTCCCCGAGGTGGCTTATTTACTTCTTCAACAAGCCTCTGTCGTGCAGCTTCCAACTCATCTACGGCTCCTCCCAACACCTCAATAACTTCAGGGACTAGCATCAAGAGCCCACGCCTAACATGTACATTACAAACAACTACCTGCAATTTTTTCATAATTTAATCAATTGCTACAACCTCCTACATATCTAATCATGAATGGATAAGCATATGCAGGACTGAAAACCATGAAACATAGAGAAGCATATGCACGACCTTCAGTCCTGCCGGCCCCAAAACTTGAAGATCTTTGATGGGTCGATATTCCATGCCAAACACACGTTGGATTCCGTCTGTCATGGACAGTTTAAGGCATCTCTTGATTCCCGGAGCAGCGTTTTGGTACCTCCCGCGAACAGGGTTGCTTATGTTTACTGCCTCATCCACCTACGTAAACATGCAATTAGCCCTAATAATGTCTAAAACCTCAGAATTAATTGTTTTCGCATTTGCCTATAATACAACCATCACTGATTTCTACAGTAAGTCCCACACGCATTCAATTCCAGTTTTAAACAGTGTTTATAATACCTCTTGATTAAAAAAATTGATGTAGAATTTGAGCGATTTTCACCTGAAGAACAAAAGGCCCCTTGAGATCAACCAAATGCAAGGTGTGCACATTCGGCGGAAGCACCCCTGCGCCGCAGAAATTCATGTCCGACCACAAAAACTGCTTAAAGCAAAGCTTAGCCTTCGATGAATCGTCCATTCTCTGAAACCCCGGAGTGGATGCCTGCAAACCTTGTAAACACGAATCCAGCCACTCTCCCCTAACACTGAGCCCTAGCCTCTTCAAAACCCCATCCACCGCCGGCGACTCCGACACTTGAAAATGACCGTGATTAGCGTTCGTGGCTTGAGGGAAGGCATTGTCACCGCCGGTAGAAACATCTTCCGGATCTTCGTCGGAGATATCAAGTGGAATCGGCTCGAATCGGTGGTTTCCTTGTGTGTGAGTGGCGGTGGGGGGTGCGGTGAAGGAATTGTTGCTGCCGGGAGTAGGATTTGCGGAGTTCAGTGTAACTGTTTGGAAATCGGAGTCGATGTCATCGGCGATGAGGTCGTCTTCGTCTAACCAGTGCTGTTGAGGCGGAGGAGGAGGGCGGAGGTTATCATCGTCGTCTTCGTCGGAGGAGGAGACTACAAGGAGGCGCCTTCTATTCATTTTTCACTTTCCCCCCAAATTTTGATTTTTGAGATACAAATTATAGGTTTCATCCGCAAATTCCGGCCACGCCCGGCAACCAATTTAAATTAATTTACTACTATTATCTTAAAGAAACTAAAAATAAAATAGAAATGAATAAATTTGGTCAAAAATTTGAGTAAAAATTCTATAGTCCATCCACACCAAGGTGGCAAAATGACTTGGTGTACCTCATCAATAAATCCTTGACAAATGGAAATAACAAGCCACCTCAATTAAACACCTACTCACTAAACTAACCGTTAAATCAAGCCATCCATTAATTTCATTATGGAAAGTGGGCAAAACTATTAAATATAGTGGTAATCACCAAATGTAATAATATGCGTGCCTAATATATATGAATATAACATAGGAGTATCTCTCTAATAATATAAAATATTCTTATGTCTATATAACATATCTCCCTCATAATAAACAAATATTCTTATCTGTACTGAACTGTCATTCCTTCTTTTTCATAATAATACAAAGAAGAAATCGCCACCACCATCCTTTTGAATTCCATGGGTAGGTCTTTCTCCCTTTTTATATTCTATATACGTCTTTCTTTATAATATACGGTGTATATGCGTATTTATTTGTTTAACTGCATAGCTAGTGAGATACTCCCTCCGTCCCTGATTAGGAGTCACACTTTGACCGGGACACGGGTTTTAAAAAATGTAAAGAAAAGTTGGTTGAAAAAGTTAGTGGAATGTGGGACCCATTTTTTTATATTGGTTTTATAATAAAATGTGAGTGAATTGAGATAGTGGAATGTGGGACCTACTTACTATTTATGGTAAAAATGAAGTATGACTCTTAATTGGGGACGGACCAAAATATAAAAGTGTGACTCTTAATCGAGGACGGAGGGAGTATGATATTGTTTATGTATTTAATAAATATTAAAAAATACTCTTTGTTCTTGATTTTATAATTGATATTCTTTTATTAATATAATAATTTCATTTTAATAGTATAAAGATAAGATAGTGAATCCTTTATTTGAATTAATTAGCAAATAGCAGAATTTTTGGTTCCGTAAATTTGTAGTATTAATTATACATGTTTTTTCTCTTATAGAAATTCCAGCTGATTCATACGTGCGGGTCATGGAGACTGAATTTATTTTCAAAGTTGGAATGATATTTGCAAATGAAGAAGAAGCATACAAGGCGTATAATGCACATGCATTCAACAAGGTATTCGGGATTAGAAAAGGTAAGAAAACCTATAACCGTAAAAATGAGCTTCGGGGATGTATGTTTCTATGCTGTTGTGAGGGATACTCAGAATTTGCCCCCTCAGATGACAGAAAAACTGAAAGATCGTTAAAAAGATGTGGGTGTACGGCTCGCATTAGATTTCATATCGAAGAAAATGTTTGGGAAGTGGTTGAATTTAGTGATTTCCATAATCATCCTTTTGTTGATGATAATCATAAGCATTTGATTAGATCATGTCGCAAGATTACGGAAACGAAGGGAAGCATTCTTAACACTATGGTGGATTCTGGGATAAAAGCTACAGATGCTTATTCTTACCTAACAAATGAAGCGGGGGGAGCACAAAATGTGGGGTTTGCTCTTCAGGATTGTAGAAATTTTTTACAATAAAAAAGGATGAACTTAATAAGTGCAGGAGATTGTCAAAGCCTTTTGAAACATTTACATTCTTTACAAGCTTCTGGAAGTAATCTATTCTACTCGTTCCAGGTAGATGACCAGAATAGAATGACTAATTTTTCCTGGTGCGGTGGTGCTTCACGAATAGATTATGATTGTTTTGGTGATGCTGTCATGTTTGATATGACGTATCGTACAAACAAGTATAACATGGTATGTGCGCCTTTTGTGGGGGTTAATAATCATTGGAAGAATGTTTTATTTGGTTGTGCTTTTATGCTAGATGAGACAATAACCTCATTTATTTGGGTGTTTGAGACGTTCATGGAGGCAATGGGAGGCAAGGCACCTAAAACAATTTTCACTGATCAAGATAGTGCAATGGCCAATGCTATTGGCAAGGTTTTCCCAACAGTTTTCATCGGTTATGTGTTTGGCATATCTCTAAAAATTCCACCCAACGTATTTCGCATCTTCTTTCGGATTCTCGGTTTAAGGCAAAATTCAATAAAATTTTGTATGAAGTTGAAATGGAGAATGAGATGGAGCAGCTTTGGAGAGATCTATGTGAAGAATGGAATGTTGGGGAAAATAAGTGGTTGTGTAATTTGTACTCGTTGCGTCATAAATGGTGCCCCGCGTTTAACCGTGCTAGTTTTTCGGCCGGCATAAGATCTACACAGAGAAGTGAAAGCACGAATAATGTTTTCAAACATTTGTCTTGTAAGACAATGACATTGACCGAGTTTGTTTATCACTATGAGAAGCAAGCAGAAAAGATGCGTGATAATCAAGTGGCCGATGATTTTGAATGTACTCGAGGGGTGCCAAGAATCGGTGTGGATTGTGGTATTTAGAGGCAAGCGGCACAAGTGTATACGTTGAAGATATTCAAAAAATTTCAAGTTGAGTATTTTCAAGGATTGTCATGGCATGTGACAAGTTCTAAGCATGAAGGCGGAGTTTACACTTACACCTTGAGGAGGGAATTAGGTCATGCAGAGCATTCTGTAAGTTTTGATTCAAGTAATGTTATCATCTCATGCACATGCAGGTTATTTGATTTATTGGGATGGTTATGTTGCCATGCATTGACGGTAATGAATAATCATTTGAATATGACTGCTATTCCTATGCAATACATACTAAAGAGGTGGACAAAATGTGCAAGACGAGAAGTTCATCGTAACGACGGTGGTTCATGCTCCTTCGATTTGACAATGTCAAGAACTTTTCATCTGAAGGAGTTGATGTGTCAATCTTTTGACGTTATGAGCTTAAGTGTACATGATGTTGAAACCGTTAAAATTGCAAAAAAGAAACTCCATGAGCTTGATATTGAGATTAGAAATTATGTCTCCTCGGTTTGTAAGAGCACAAACAACACCATGAGAAATCAGGATAATGATGTCCCTCAACATGCTTCAACTCAGATTTACATTCTTTCAAAAATATAATGAAAACTATAACTTAATATGCTAACAAAATATAAGTTATAGCTATAATTTCTATTTATATACATATCTATCGGGGCATGTTAGGGTGCCACCACTCCTTAAAATAACACCATACCACCATTCTTAGCCAATCATTTGTACACGTGGACGAATAATAAGCTGCCACGTGGCAAAAAATAAAAAAATTTGATAAAGACGGCCAGCAATTTGCTGGTCTTTATACAATAATTTTTCTTGTCCAGCAATATCCGACACACTATACAGCAATCTATAGATTGTTGTGTAGTATTTGTAATATTGTTGTGTAGCGTTTATAATATTGATGTATAAGTAGTGTCACGGTGTCACTTTAAGAGGAGTTGTCATTTTAACACAAACCCATATCTATATATGTATAAAACAAAAAAAAAGATAATACTCATAAAATTCCAAAATTGTAGTATTATCAAACAGAGAGTTGTAATAGGACGGTACAGTTTATTTTTTTAACATGAAAAGTAATGTATATGATTATTTTTTTATGTATAAAATATTAGTCCTATATTATAAGGCCAATCACATATAAATTGTAGTATACGGAACGCAAATTCTGATCACCATATTTAATAGTTTTGCCCACTTTCCATAATGAAATTAACGGATAGCTTGATTTAACCGTTAGATTAGTGAGTAGGTGTTTAATTGAGGTGGCATGTTATTTCCATTTGTCAAGGATTTATTGGTGAGGTACACCAAGTCATTATGCCACTTTGGTGTGGATGGACTATAGAATTTTTACTCCAGAAATTTGTGATTTATTTTGGCACTTTTCGCGATGCATGATAAACCAACAATGACATATTTTTTGAAATTTTAAGGGTAATTAATAGGGATTAAAAAAGAAACTAGAAAAGATGTGTGATCAATTGCTAATTTAACATTTAATTGTTAACTATAACTAATTTAAAATTATAAGATTTATAAAGATCTAGTGTTCTATAAATTTTCATGTGTAATTTTATTTTATTTTTATTTAAATTTTAAAAAAGATGAGAAACCTATCAAAATTAGGGTTTTGAATCAAGTTGTCAATATAGTTTACTAAACATGAATACAATTCATTGAATATGTCAACACAATTTAATATGGACATTGTATATGTATTATATTGACATATTTTGATAGCTACATCGACATTAAACTGCTACTTGATAATTACGAAATTTAAAAATAAAAAAAAATTGACATCAGAACATATGCAAGTGATATCTAGTTAGAATCATTATAAAATTATCTTTAATTTGATATATTTTGTATAAAAAATAATATAAATTGGTATAGTTATAATCATTTTAAATTTTAAGATATTTTTTAAAAGTTAGTTATAACTAACTTTTTATTAATCAACATTATTTATGCATTGTATTGATATTCGTGGATGATCTTATACCTTGATTCAATGATTGATTATCGATTATTTAGTTGTAGATATCAACTTAAGAGTGAGTTAGCAATATAACACATCTTATATGAAAAATAGATTAATGTGAATATATTCATTCAATTTAGAGTTAAATATTGAATGCCACTAGGGTTTACAAATCGTGCATTTACTTAGCTTTTTATCAATCAATTAGTAGAACTAATGTATAACAACAAATACAGGCAAATGTGAAAGAGAATCTGTTTGTAACTTGGTCAAGTTATGCTCCTTTTGATCTGGGTATACCAGCATCGAACGCCCTTTGTAACACGTCCAGTCTCTCCATGATGAGAGATTGCTCGGCTTCTTCAAGTTGGGTGTTTTCGTTTTCCATAATTAACTCGAGATCTTCAAAATGCTTCACCTTGTCCTGCAGTTTCTTGAGCTGCAACAATTTATAAAACAAACATGTCAAATAAATTTCTTTCATACTTCAGAATCCTAGTTTTAAAGTCAGATGCTTTGTGATTTATCTCAAGAATAAAACCTGAGTCTCAATCATAATAGCAACCAAGTTTCTAATCTCTTTCTCCTCCTTATCAGCCAACATCTTTGCATTTGCAGCAGCTACACCAAGTGCTGTTGCAGTTGCAGCCCGCGTTTTCAAATTTAGTGGTATTATATTCTTCACAGATGATATCCCCCCAATTTCTGCAAAAAATTGTCATATATTTGGTATATCAACAACAGCTCCATAAGTTCTGATGAACGGAGGTAATACAGATTAAGAAGAGCGTGATTGGAATCAAATAAAATGTAACTCTTTATACCTGATTGATTGGGGTTTTTATCTTCTTCTGCATTATCAGCATCGCAATCTGCGTCTCTGATGAGTAGAAACAAGTTTAATCTGACTTTAATATTCAATACTTTATCTGAAGATGTAAGACCTGACAGAAAATTAGACACATACCTCTCAGGATTACTGGCTTCAGGGGAGGCTATTGAGTCAAAAAATTTGCCATCATTGTCGTCAAATAGCTCTCTTGAACACTGGTTCTCGTAGCAAAGGGAAGTAACAGCAGCATCAGCTGCCGAAGCTGTGATATGTGGATCCAACATCGTGGAAATGCGAGTTACCTGGTGGACTAGATGTCAAAAGCCAACACAGACACAAATAACAACAAACTTGACAATAGCTTAGTAAAGAGGGAATCAGATCATAACAAGCAGTATAATTAAATGCGAGTTACCCCAGAACACTACACGGCTATTTAATTCTTCAAAAAGATTAAATGCAATCTCATCATTGTCAAGCAGTATAAGTTATGATTTTCAGAATGGTTGATATGAAAAACTTGACGTCAATAGACCAACACCAAACAACATATACAGCTTTTCGTAGAAGTTGATTAAGCACCTGTTTCATCATATAATTTCCAGCATCAGAAGTTGGTCCAGTGCACACTCGTTTCCTTGGAGGACCTTCGCAATTGGCATCTCCGTTCTGCTGATCCTTATTCTGAACCTCGGAGCTTTGTTCCTCAGCCTTCACAGATTCTAGTGATTCACTAGAAGGTACCAGTGCTTGTTTGCCATCACCAATTATATCCAATAATCCACCCTTTCTAAGACCAGCCCCCAACATAAGATCGCCAAATGGCAGCTGCATAAGCTTTGAGATGCATTCCAGTTTACTTTTCGTCTGAACATTCTTAGAAACAAGATCCCAGTCATCTCCATGCTTTAAGATAGATTCTAAAAGAAGTAGAGTTTCCTCCTCTGTCCAGCCAACTGCCTGATTAACAGTATCTTTTAACTTGAAGTCATCTGCCGATTTTTCCTTCTCATAATTCCCACTTTCGAAGCATTTTTCACAAAGAATAAAACTTGCCTCCTGATACAGGCAAAACAGAAAGAAATGGTGATTTTGAAGAAGTGCAAGTCATCACATATTACCTGTATGTCTCTTTTTTGGGTTTACTTCAGCATCTAAGATGCAAACTAACACTACAACCTATCTTCAACAGATAGCTACATATTAACACTAAGCAATTGTTATTTTCTAGAATCACTGCATAATATGCCCTTTTTACCAGGTATATTTTCTAAAACCTATGCATAAGTGTAAATGTGTGTACGCGCGGACAAAGCAAGATGTTGTAGAAAGGAAAGCAAGCAAGAAGAAACATCTCATTTAACAAAACAAGAAGAACCGTCAACCTCTTTAAAATGACCCTATGGAGCATTTGAAGTAACAATTGGAGTGAAGTGGAAACAGACATAGCTACCCGTGGCAGTTCAGGCCATAGCTATCCAAATTGTACTTAACACCCATAAATTTTGTTAAAACAGACAGATTGAATCTGAGAATTTCCAAATCACATAATTTAGAGGGTTCCAAGCTTTAATATAATCATAACTTTTCTTATTATAAATTGGAAAGAACAAATTAATAGGAGAGAGACTGGTGATTGATAGGAGGGATACATGATAAATTCATTCAGCCAGCTGAAGAGACAAGGTATATGCTTTGGCTTTAGTGTTAAGGAGTTAGAATAACTCATTTGCAAGTACTCAAAATCATCATAAACCAATTAGTTACATAGAGGATGCTTATCTGTTTCCTAGGCATCAAATTAAAGGTATGTAATTCAACTTGAGCAAGAATTCAAGGCAACAATCCTTTGTCATGGATGGCATATAAACAGTAAGGCATACAAAGTTTCTCTTAAAATGATATTATAACGTACATACATGAAAAAACAGAAACATTGCACTTTTCCTGAATCCTGATTGACTAGTTCAGATAGTAAGTTCGATATTCTGTAACAAGAAAACACAACTTGAAAGGTATAGGCATAGCTACGGTACCTTCGTATACTCATACTGTTTAGAATCACAATTGTCTTTACAATTCCCACACACCACACCACCCTTGTTCCTCTCCTCCTGCAACATCAACTCCCCATAAACATCCGAATAAGAGGCCAACGGCGGCCACTTAAACCCACTTTCTCCCACCTCCCCAACAACCCCGCCGCCATCCCCTCCCACAGAAGGAGGCGGTTGGGGCGGCGCCACTAGCGGTTTCATGGAATTGGGCGCTGCCACCACTCTCACCCCATGAGGAGCACCTTCTTCAACCTTCATCCGCCCCTTCCAATCCCCCTCCCTCTCCTCCTCCTCATCCCCAAACGACGCCGTTCCAGAGCCCCCCTCACGACTATTTCCCCCCACATCACTACCAGAAACGTTGAAATTAATGAGACCCCATTTCTCCAAAAACGTAAAAACTTTCTGGAGAACGCTGATGTCGCCTACTAGCGACTTCCGGACCTCGGTGAAAGTGAGCTTTCTGGAAGGGTCCTCTCTGTATTTGGTGATGATGAAGTCCCTGTACTCTTTGTAGATTCTGGGCGTTCTGGTGATTGAGCTGCCGTCGAAGAATTCGCGCAGAGAAAACTTCTCGACTTCGTGAATGTTAATCCAAGAGAACCAACCTGTTTTTTTCGATAAATCAAGAAATAAAAAAACACAGATTTCAAGATTAGGGCTAATGAAGTGCGAAATTGTAGTCGTGTGTGCTATAACTATGGAGAGATGGGGGGATGGTGGATTCATGGATACTTACTGGAGTAGCTGGGAATGGTGTAGAGCTCCAACTCTGGAGTGATTCTTTCCATGGCGAAGCAAGATTGAATTTTGGGGTTATAGGTCTTGTTTTTGGGGGTTTAAAATGTGTTCAGAAGCAAATATCGATTTTGCCCTTAAAACAGTATATACTCCATTAAAGATCTTAATAAAATAAATTATGCTAAATTTCTTTTATTTTAACGTTATAAATTTAAATTTTAGTTTTCTTAAGAGTATTGCTCAAAATTGGTCCTGAACATATGCCTCATTTTTGTCATAAACTTTATCTTTTGAATTTTTTGATTTTGTACATTTCAAATCGGATTACAATTGGTCATCTGCTAACAATTCCGTTAATATTTAACAGGCAACAATTTTAATCAAAATTTAGACCAATTTAAATAATTTTTAACTATTTAATCATCAAAATTATTTTTTTAAATAAAATCATAAATCATCAAGCTGGCGATTGAGAACCAAGAAACCTCTGTTTGTGAAGTCTTAGCCTAAAAACAAGAGAATCATGGTAAACTAATGCTCAAATTTTCTTTTTTTTTGGATATTTGTAGCTCCATTTTTTGTTGAGCATAAGTTGTGTGATTGAACAGGGTGGTGATGAGGAAGAGAACAGATGGCCGCCATGTGCCAAATTCGCAAGAATTGATTGAGAGTTAAACCGTATTCGAAAGCAAATCCAATCTCTAACTTTTTTTCTATGCACAGTTTAATTTGATACTTATCCGAGCATAATTTTAGTTAATACAACAACAAAATTAGATTCTTCTAAAAAATTGTTTATTATTAAAAATATGTCCTATCACGTGTTTAAGAATACAGGTACGAAATATGATTCCTGATATACTATATCACGTGTTTGGAAACATTAAAAAAAAAATTTGTTAGAGTTATCAATTTACAGTGTTGAATAATTTAATTTTAATTAATTAACTAATATAAAAACCAAAGCAAGCTTTTCTTTAACTAAATATTAGAGTTTTTAATTAAGCTTATTATTACTAATTTTAAAATTATACTAAAATTTATTTAGCGAAATAATAAAGGTAAGAGATATTGCCACCTAATATCTTGTAATTTTCAGAAAGTTGAATTTTTCCCACGAACTTTGAAATTGACAAATAATTAATATCACGAACTTTACCTCGAGTTTGTTATTTTTCACCAATAAAAAAATTCCCGCAACTAACATCATGATACGGATTTTTTTCTTAATTTCTCGACAACAACTTTGAGAGTTTCAAGATTTTCAATCTTTGAGAATAGTTTTTCTTGAAGCACACCCTCCAAATTTGTTCTTCAATGTATTAATATAGCCGGACTTTTTTCATTAGTGGGAAATAACAGACTCGGGGTAAAGTTCGTGGATATTATTTGTCAATTTCAAAATTTGTGGAAAAAATCTAACTTTTTGAAAGTTCCATGATATTAGGTGCCAATATCCCTAAAAATAATAAGTAGTGATATTGTTATTTATATGATTCTGATTCTGATTCATAAATTTAATTACATTAATTTATTTTTCATAAATTATTAATTAATTGTAATAATAATAACAATAATAGTTATTTTAATAATTATTATTTATGTTATTGTTATATTAAGAATGATTCCAAAAAATTAGGAGTAATAGTTACTACTATTAATTTTTTAATAATTGCTATGGAGCCTTAAATATTTAAATTTGTAAGTATTTTAAAATTGGAAATAAATACTCCCTCCGTTCCATAGTAATAGAGTCATTTTGCCATTTTAGTACGTTCCATATTAATAGAGTCATTTCTTTTTTCAGTAAAAGTTAACACATTTTTCTACACATACTTTACTCTCTTTTACTTTATTCTCTCTTCATCTCTCTACCTTTTTCATTTTCCACCTTACTCTCCTCTTACTTAATTCACCTAACAAAATTTTTCTAATCTCCGTGCCGAAAAGAAATGTCTCCATTACTATGGAACGGAGGGAGTATTAATTAAGAAGAGTTAGAAAAACTAATGAAAAATTACACCGTCTTTAGTTATAAGATTCTGATTATTTTTCTTATTTAATTTTTGAATAGTCCTACTAAATATATATGCCCATTGGATAGACTTTTCATGATATACCTACCCAATAAATTGCAATTATCCATAACAATTATTTTTAGTAAGTGTTAATTACCCGATAAATTGCATTCCTCCATAACATTTATTTTTAGTAAGTGTTAATCACCCAATAAATTGAATTCCTCCATAACAATTTATTTTTAGTAAATGGCATAAATAAATCATAATCTAATTCATGATGTATTTACAAAATCCCGAAATCCCCAAATTGTGACCCCAACTTTTTGCCCTAATTTTTAATTATAGTATTTCTGATTAAGATCACAAAATCACTCACAACGAAGAGCTTTAGCTTCCCTGATCTACTGCTTCCTGCACAAAATCTACTTGAAAATCCTCAACACACTGCTACACTCATACATACAAACCACCGTGAGCAGGTATTTAGGGTTTTGGTTGATCGCTACCGAATAATTCTGATGGAATCGGAGAAGGAAACGTCGGAAGCATGCAATAAGCAAGAGGAGGAGAAGGCTGAAGAAAAAGGGGTACTCAAGGACGATGCTGGCTTCGTGGAAGCCGCGAAACTGGAGGAAAAGGAGGTAATTGAGGAAACGCAACAGGAGAATGAGAAGGAGGTGGAGGATGATGAGATGGCAGAAGTAGGTGGGAATGCGGGGGAAGACGAGGGAGCGAAAGACGAAGAAGTAGAGGAAAAGGGGGAGGAACAAGTAGTAGAAGAGGCTAAAAGTGGCGGAGAAGAAGATGGCGAAGATAGAGAAGAGAAGAAGAGTGCAGCAACGAATTCACGAAAAAAGAGAGCGGCCGAGACGGACGAACTGTCGTCACCTAGGACGCCTGTGAGTGACAGGCCGACCAGGGAGAGGAAGACAGTTGAGAGATTCACGGTGAATGAGTCGGCAAAGAGTTCTGCTCGCAAGCCTTTGGCAATTGAGAAGGTACCATGATCCGTCTACTTACTGTGATTAACATAATTTTTTTTGGTTAAAATTGTTATCTTTTGCAATCATGTCTTATTTTGAAAGTCGAGACGATAAACTGATACAGAAATTGTTTCATAGTTTTGATTCAATTAAGTTCATAAGAATAGATATAGTAGGGAGTATCATTTTGCTTTAACAGTAAAGTTTCAGAATTAATAGCGGACATGAATGAGAGAGAATGATCTCATTACATGCTTGTTGTCGATCCAAGCTAATAATTTCTGAGATAGAATAAGTATTTTATCTAACTAGCAGCAATCTCATTACATAAATATAGTTTTTATATATCCTGCCTTCGGAAAGTTACTACTTTCCTGAAATTGGACATGTATTTTTACTGAAAAGAATGCTCTTACCTTGATAGCATGCACTTGGTATGTTTTATGCGGACTGAATGGTACTGCAGTAGAAGGAAATTTTGCTAATTTTCATATATCTTGTTCGATGTTCTTCGCTGTTATATCATTAGTTTTTGTTTTTTATATGGGTTGTCTTTAAGATTTCTAATTGCTACTTTCGCTGTATTCTGACAGGGTCAAGGCACACAGCTCAAAGACATCCCCAATGGTATATTTCAGTCATTTTGGATTTACCTTTTTTGGTCAATGAAGTAGGGAGATAGTATTAGATAATGGAAATCTATAAGCTGGGTTGTGATTTCAAAATTCATTTTTGTGTGATGATTGCTGCTGCAAATTTTGTTGTTTTCTTTTGAAACTTCAAATATATGATGTCATGTGTGTTCTGCAAGCAGATCTTTGCTTATGTGAATTTCTTATATGACTTGGAGTGAGATGACTGAGTCCCTCATCTAGTTGAGTTTATGTGCATTACATCAGTTGCGGAACATGAACTAGTAAGTTGTCCATTCATGTACTTATAAAACTAGCTTGGTACTACTAAAAAGTTCTTTTATGAAAATTTTACTATTAATTTTGCTACTTGTATTTCCTATAAAGATCCAAATGGTTTACATCAACGAACAAGTCTAGTTGTCTTGTCATTAGTAGGTCGCCAAAACATGACTATCATGTGATGAGCTTTGTTTGTGTTTATACATGGCTGCATCCGGAGCCT
Source organism: Salvia hispanica (assembly GCF_023119035.1). NCBI lineage: Eukaryota > Viridiplantae > Streptophyta > Magnoliopsida > Lamiales > Lamiaceae > Salvia > Salvia hispanica. The sequence goes on from NC_062965.1 coordinate 28,238,044, forward strand.
GAGGATGAAGTGAGTGCATCACATGTGTTTTCTACGATAGGGCAAGACAGTCCTAGCTGATAGCTTATGCCTTATGAGCATATATAATGGCATAATGCTGTAGTTACAAATGATGTGTTTCTGGTATATGGCTTTATCTACTGATGTTTTTAACGAATTAATTTGTTATGCTAAAATGAGTCATGCTGTTTCTATGATCTTATGCATGTTTCAGTGGCCTTCAAGTTGTCCAAGAGGAAAGCTGATGAGAACCTGCACCTTCTTCACACCATTCTTTATGGGAAAAAAGCAAAGGTTTCATATTGAAATATATCTTGTTGTGCTTATCCTGCAACTTCGCTGCAATAGTGATTTTGAATTACCCAGTTGATTTTCTGTCATCATCTGGAGTCTCATGATTACCCCTTCTGTTCAGGTGCATAATCTGAAGAAAAATATCGGCCTCTTTTCAGGTTTTGTATGGACTGAGAACGAGGTGGGGTGTTTCTCTCTTTTTCTTCTCTTCTTTTTGAGGTTTACATTGTTCGAGTCTTATGGCTATCTTACTGTATCAACTAGATAAATAGTTTTTTTATTGCTCACATCCTTTGATTGGTTGAGAGATTTAAATTTAATATCTTCAGGAAACCTTCATATGGTAAAATAATTTTGTACTCCTTATTTGATTGATTTCATTAAGTAAATACATTAGTTTGCATGGTTCTTCTAGCTTTCTGATGAGAAAGGCTTTAATAATCTTTTGTGCCATCATACACTCACCATAGGGGTTGCTAATATACTCTGATTGATCGCACTTCACTTTTGAACCTTATGATTTGGTAGCAGATGATGTGACAAGCATCAATTGTGTAGTCTTTTCTACTGAGAATTGCCTAGTTTCAAAATATTCATCTTTTAAATCATCCCTCTCAGTGTTAAACTGTGTGACTGGTTCTGTGCACGTAGGCCGATGTTTATATGTTTTTATTTTAAGTTTACATTTCTATTAAGAAACCCTAGGTTTCTTACTTTCTACTTTCAAATAAGACTTTCATTTTAAGCCTTCCATTGCTATGCATCATACAAAACATCAGATGCAGCATGATATCAACATAGGATTGGAAGGTTAGATAGTAAAAAAAGATAAAAGATAAATGACTCCTCTATAAAAGACTCCAACGTAAATAAAACTCTTGCAGATAAACCTATCTCTAAGACTCCACTAATAACAAGACTCTTGATAACAATAAACAACTAATAGTACTAGTAATTAACAAACTAAAAGATATCTTTTCTGCATATCCATATCAGTGTCTTGAGACAAAAAAATTGAGTCATTTGCAGTTTAAGCAGATCCTTATTTGTTTATAGTGTGCTCTTCAAGTCTTTCCAATGTGATAGTGTTTGGATATACAAGATTTGACTCTCAAATATGATCACCTACTAAGATGAGATATTTATGTTGTTTCTCATGTGCTTGAGAAACTTCTTTACGGCACGAGCATGTGTATTTTTTTTTCTTTATTATATTTGAATTTTTAAATTCTTGTATCTACAGCTAGTTTTGCACTAAGAATAGCATATGCTATATGTCTTAACAGGGAAAACAGAGGACCAAAGTTAAGGAGAAGCTTGATAAATGTGTCAAAGAAAAATTGATAGATTTTTGTGATGTTCTTAATATTGACAATAAGGCTTCTGTAAAGAAGGTAAGCTTTTGTAATGTGTTCTACTATGTTATAATTCTTGAAATCTCTTCCACTTGTTAATATTATTTTGTATCATCCAGGAAGAACTCTCAGTGAAGTTATTGGAATTCCTGGAATCTCCTCATGTCACATCAGAGATGTTGCTTGCTGACAAGGAAAAGGTTAGTCAATGTTTTCATTTACCTTTGTTGCTGCATGTTATGTTTTACCTGATAAGTAATAACAATATTTTTTTCTTTTTTTTTAATATTTCTCTTCCATTACAACATCTGAAGGGTAAGAAGCGAAAGAGTAATGACCCAGTAATCAAAAGCCCTGGTTCTTCTAACCTGGCTGGAGGGAAATCTACCAAGGTTGGACTCTTTCTCGTTCAGTTGAAAGGGTTGTGTGTAAATAATGTTAGTGGTGAAAGTCAATTCAATGGACAGTTGGTTGGTTATCTTTCTCCGTTCTTCTGTGTCATCACTGTTATACTGTGTTGACTATGGCTTACTGTGATGCATGTATACTTGTTTGCATGTTGCACATTGGTGCTAGCTCTGTATTTGTTTCCTACCTTAATCTCAATGTTAGGCTATAAATAGTTGTCTCCAATTGTAGATTTTAGAAGTTGGAACCTACTAACTCGCTGTGCAGATTGAAATTGCTAACTTTCAGAATGAAGCCCTATTTAAATACTACATTAGTTTTGCTTAGTATCTTCAATAGTTACAATATCGCATCGTTAATATAATGCTCCCTCCGTCCCATAAAAATATGGGCATATGATATGGCATGGGAATCAAGACAAAATTGGTAAAGTAAGAGAGAAGAGAGGAAGGGTAGTTAAAGTAGCATTAGTGGATAGTGGGACCCATATTATTATTAGTGTTTTAATGGTGGTATAATTGTAAATAACTTGATGTATAAGGGTAATAAATTGGGATAACTTTCCATAAATGGAATGTCCATATTTTTATGGGACGGACGAAAATGGAAAGTGCACATATTTTTATGGGACGGAGGGAGTATTCATGTTAAGAAAGTTCTAGGTCTCTAGAGTGTAGTGAGAATTGTAGACTTGCCTTGATGGGTCTATGTTCAAAATCCTCTGCTTCCTTACTGTTGCATTTTTAATTTCCTGCAGAAGCAAAAAACGGATTCTGATTCTGGAAAAAAGAGAAAACTTTCAACTAACGAAGAAATTGATGACAAAAGCGAATCTTTAGAAAGTAAAGAAGATCAGGATGAGGATGACAAAGTTGCTCAGGTGGACAGCGATGATAAAGAGACCAACTCAGGGGAAGACACAGATGAAGAGCATGGTTCACCCAATACCCAGCCGAGTTCTTTAAAGAAGAGGACTAAAAAAGATACTGGTAGGACAGCTGAGAAGTCTGCTGGTAAGAAAAGCCCTACAAATGCTTCTAATACTCCTGCTAAATCGACTAAAAAGTCGTCCAGTTCCGTATCAAAGAAAGGTGCTGCTAACACTGAGTCAAAGAGTAAACAGAAGGTGACTTCAGCTAAGAAACAAAAAGCTGAAAAGCAAACTGAGGTCGATACAAGTCCACCTGCAAAGGCTAAAGCTACAAGCAAGTCTTCAACCAAAGTTTTGAAGAAGAATCAAGGTATGGTCTTCAATCCTTATGCTTATTAGTCTTTTCTGCTCATCTGGATGATGTAAAATGCATAGAGAGGAAGCAATTCATACCTATCCTGTGTATCTGCAGTTAAACGGTGTCTATTTCTATCCTTTGTTAAAACTGCAATGAGTTATCTTTGGCATGAAAGTCGTCATGCCAACAGTTATTGAAGCGTCCCTACTTGACTGAACTTTAACTACATTTTAATGCACCTTGAGTCAAAATCCATTTTTTGGTTCTACATGGTCCCATGTTTTTCACCCGACCCAGTAACCTTTGTCAGATTTCTTGAGAATAATCTCATCTATAGTGTCATAGTTTCATTGAGCATTGTTTTTTCGTTTTGGAGCAGGTGAAGGCAAAAGTAAAAAGGCTAAAGAAGAGCCTACCCGGGAAGAAATGCATGAAGTTGTAGTGAACATACTCAAGGAAGTTGATTTTAATACTGTAAGCTATCCACTTGCCATACACACTGCGTGTTATGATTAATCTTAAATTCATTATTCGTTATTTATGAGTCGTTCCGTTTTTGCTTGTGAAATGCAGGCGACACTATCTGATATCCTCAGACAACTTGGTATGACCTCTATAACACGCCCACTGCTATATAAGCTTAGTTTCTGGTTTACTAACTGTTTTGTGTCCGGTTGACAATCAGGAAACCACTTTAGCGTAGATCTTTTGCATAGGAAGTCCGAAGTAAAAGATATAATCACGGAAGTGATAAAGAATATGTCTGATGATGAAGAGGACGAGGATGACGAAGCCTCCGAATCCGGCGACGAATCGGGAAAAGATGGAGGGGATGATGAAGCCTAGGCTTGATCAAATGGTGTATAGTATATATATACATCTGAGTTGATAGTTTAATCTTTTGGAGGACTGTTCAAAATGGGGTCACAACATTAGCAATTTGCTCTGTTTTGAATGCGGCATTAGGGTTCTATTTGTAGGGTTTTTTTATGATTATACTTGATTTTGTAAAATTAATTTATAAATTTTCTAGTAATAGGAGCATACGACTGTAATAAATGTGCAGTATTTTACTGCTAGCCTTATTTGTTTTATGTTATTGCTTTTTACTTGTGACAGTGGGAAATTAAATAGGATCGTGGTAAGAGTAAGATATTACTTTGTTACGATGCTTGATACATATATTTACACCGTGAGTTGTAATAAAATGTAAATTCATATATTGTGCAGACTCTAAATTTTTCAACACAGTACCAACACAATGTCAAAATAAATGTAAAGTTTCAAGATTACAATTTCAGGACAATGTTAACACAATATTAACATGGTGTCAACTGTTGATACTGTGCTGATATTTTCTATTGTTGTTATTTTGTAATCTGTTGACATTTTTTAATAGTCAAGATCATAGTTTATAGTTTGAAGTTTGTACAATATTTAGAGTGGAATACAAATTGGTGGAACGCCAGAGAGAACAATACGAATCAATGATCAAGTCGATTGCTGAAGTCTTGAAGGAGAAAAGGATGGATGTGTCAAATTTAAATTGCCACCTTTTGATATACTATTAATATAGTATATAAAATAAATTCTTCCAATCATACACACATGTATATAGTGAGTAATACTGTCTTAATTAATTAATAATGGTGGGTTGATGTGTCCATTCCAAGGTGCACTATTACTGCATAATTTAATCTCTCCCGACGAGTTTCAAGAATAAATTAAAAGTGTGTTCTAATTATAAAATACCAACACTTCTTATAATACAAAATGGCAGTTGCATAAGAGACTATTGTTTTAATAAAAATACTTGTATTAATTAATTAAAGTTATCATTTTCATAAAAAAATCAAGTCAGGTCAGACTCGGGTTCGGACCAGATGCACATCGGATTGGATCCGTGTGCACCCGAGATCGCCAAATGTTTGGGAGTTCCTCTATTCAATCATTTTCCTTCTTCTTGTTGCTGGATATCTCGTTCGTACACATCTTTTCTTTGTTTCCCGGGCCTCTAGTGAGTTACAGACAGAGTTCGAAAAGGTCAAATCTTTGATGATTCCATCATCTATGATTGAGTTACGAAAACTTCGGGATAGGTATGCTACATCTGTACCGAATTCTTTCTGGTTAAAGAATCTCTTTCTAGTTGCTCTGGAACAATTAGGAGATTCTCTAGAAGAAATATGGGCTTCTGGCGGCAACATGCTTGGTCCCGCTTATGGGGTCAAGTATACGGTGACTAGTTCAAATTTAAACTCTTGATTATTAATTGTGAGAATGAGTAATTATTTTCAGTTTTTCGTCACAAATATATGTTGTGCATGAATCTATTTGCATATAAATGAAGCACTAGATGAAAGTTCGTACAGCAATTTCATCGATTTACTTAATGGATAAGTGCAACAATAGTATTCAAAATTTCAAATACCATTAAAAACAAAATTTCCATTTAATTTTATTTTTATAATGAAATTGTCATTATAAATTCAATAACTTTATATATGTGCCATTAATATGTATGTTGTGACTTTATTTTGTTTCCCACTATATGCTCTTTCAGTTGACTTCACTCAGAGCATGTTCTTTTCCTCTTTGTACATTTTTTATTAGCTGTGGAGTACTACTGTTTATTGATAGAAACAAAAATTTCAACAAAAATCTGGCGGAGATGAATTCAACCAAATAATGAATGACCTTCAAAATTTATAAAAACAACAACACAAATATTATTTCAGAAAATGCTAATTTGCTACACTAATTATTTATTCCTTTGAATTTCCAGCAACACATTACATAAGGTAATGCCGAATGAAACCCTAGTTAGCTACACTTGTACTACTTATACACAAAACGCCACGATCACCGGAATATTCCCTAATTCTCCGTCAAACTCGATCAATCCCAACCAATCGCGGCGGCGTGAGGAGTCCGTACGCGCCGCAGCTCTTGGCCATATCACCAGCTCTTCCGAGGCGCCGCGCCGGATTGACGAAGGGGCTGCAGCTGCAGGCGTGGACGAGGCCGGAAGCGCGCTCGTCGCCGCCGATCTCGGCGATTATCCCGCAGAAGAGATCGACGTCGCAGGGGAGCAGCAAAGGCCCGTCGCAGTTGTAACCGTATTCCAGCTCAGCATCGTCCAACAGCATCTTGAACAGCGGATGGTTAGCATATTCCGTCTTTATCACAAACCGCTGCTTCTCCGGGCCCACATACACCGTGAAACACCCCGCCGGAGCCACCGCCTTCGATCCGCCGCCTCTGCGCATCCACAGATCCAGCTTCTTCATCACAGACCTCTTGATTTCCTTCCTCATTAATTCCTAAATCTACTGTATATGTATGAATTTGTATCTATTGATCTGAATGTTTCGAAATTTTTCAACCTCGATCGTAAGCTAAATCGGACATGAGGCGCATTCGAGAGGTTCTCATCGTAGAAATCGCTGGGGCGGACATGAGGGAATGGAGATTGGAGATGGAATTGATTTTGTTGATATCATTTATAAAGAGAAATGGAGCAGTGGAATTAATTGTGGGGATTGCGACAAAAGCAGTTAGAGAAAGAGAGTGGAGAGGAGAAGATAGAGTTGGAGAGGAGAGCTATGGATAAACTTGAGAGTTGAAGCCTATATATATTGAGTTGCAACTGGGCATGCAGTTTCTGAGCAAGGCGGGCATTGCAACGCCACTTCTATATATATACATACATTATACTACACATTTTGTGAGTGGATCACATAATTCACAAAAATTGAAACAATATTCCCATTTCAAAATTGGCATATTAGAATTAATAAAATTTTATGATTTAAATGACTAATTTTTTAATACTAGTTGACTACCATATACCCTGCATAGAGAGACTACTGTAGTAATAATTGAGGCTAATTTGTCAACGAATATATTATATATACATACTACTATTAAATAGTGTGTGTAATTTTATTTAGAAATGCCCCCACTTAAAAAAGATGGGCTTAATGGGTGTGGAAGTTCAACGCACCACCAAAAAGATAAATAAATTAGTTTTGACATATTTATAAATTATATAGGTTTCTAGTTTCGTAGTTTTGAAACAATAATAATTTTATAATCATTTTATTGTGATCATGGGAGCTTTTTGACAACAATTCACATATAAATATTAAAAATTTGATAATATTGTTTGTATATAAAAAATTATCTTAGTAAGAGTCACTAAAAAAACTTAAGGAATGTTTTTTAATACAATTAAGGACGTTAATTTGTGTTTCTAAATATACTACTGATGCTTCAAAAAATATTTTTATTGTTGGTGTTTCAACTAAAATTAAAGGACGCGAATGGAAGCATCGTAACAAACAAAATATTAAGTTAATTTATTTTTAATTTAGGGACATTTTATTTTGCGTCCTAAATTGTTGTTATTTTGTAAAACTTTTCAACACAAGTGATTGCTCTCAGTTTTTGTATTTCTAAAATACTAAGTATTTTTGTAGTAAGCTTAACTCTCTCGTTGCTTCTATGTGTGACCGCCTACGTAGATATAATATATACTCTACTACCTCTGTCCCCTAAAATTTGTCTCACTTTGACCCGACACGGATTTTAAAAAATATAATGAAAAGTGAGTTGAAAAAAATTAGTGAATTGTGAGTCCTACTTTTATATATTAGTTTTATAATAAAATATGAGTATAAATGAGTTAGTGGAATATGTGGTCCACTACAAAAAATGGTATAAAGTGAAATGAGACAAATTTTGGAGGACGAACGAAAATGAAAAAATAGGAAAAAATTTCAAGGACAGAGGTAGTATTAATGAAGCATTATCATGATACAAATACTTTCTCAATAGCACTTTCAAGTTACATAGTACTCCCTCCGTTTCTTCATAATTGAGGCGAAACTTGTTGGCACGGACTTTTAGAAATGAATGTTAAGTGTGTTAAATTAATAGATAAAAAAGTAAGAGAAAGGAAACTATAGAGAGAATAGAGTATAAAGTGAATAAAGTAAGAGAAAGGAAACTATAGAGAGAATAGAGTATAAAGTGAATAAAGTAAAGGAAATGAAGTAAGAGAAAGTAAAGTAAGAAAGAGGAAAAAGTTATCATATATGAAAATGATTCAACTATAATAAAATTTTCCGAAATGGAAAAATGACTTAACTATGAAGAAACGGAGAGAGTATTTTTTTCGTGATGGCTCACTCAAAAGTCAAAAACAACATTGCATGTGATGTAAGTCCCTGTGTCGAAAAAGAAATGATCCGAATTTAATGAGTTGGAATTACCATTTTGTTTATCAAATGGGGTATCCTCATCCTTTCTTTTTCACTATCTAGGGGATAGTAGAATGCATCTCTTAAATGAAATGTATCTCGATTATTTTGCATTTGATTAGTCTTCACATCACTAACACATACACAATCCCAACATTCACTTAGTACAAATGCTACATCCTAATCACACCAAATCGATTTTATCATGTATTGTTGCGAACTCCATTGCAACGTGAAAAAACAACCATATCCACGTCGATTCTTAGAATGAAATCGATATTTACTCAACGTGTACGACAATTTGATGGACTAGTATATTTTGGGACCAGTTATACTAGGTAACAAATCAATCTCTCATATGAGATACATTTTTGTTGAAATTAGAAAATCATAACAAATAGAAACAAAATGTTATCTAGCAATTCTTGTATGCATGTATTTACAAAGACAAACTAAATCCTTTGTGACTGTAACCAAAACAATCATATTATCTAGCAAATGAATCCGTAACAATACTAAGCGCTTCAACAATTGTCTCCCTAAATCGAGCAACGTTGATTCTTACATTCTGTTGATCAAGAAACACAATTCTCGCAGGTATTAGACCACGTTGTATGAACACCGATCCCGGATCGGTAACGACCGAGCTGTTGCGGCCGTAAAGCTTGACCAGCGAGCCTCGTCGGGTCGATCCGGTAGCGCAAGTAGCGCACGCCCATCAGCGGGCCGTGTCACCGCAATACGTGTTGGAAGCCCACTCGGTGCCGAGAAGTTCCATTTGGGATCATCACGGCGCCCGTGGGCAGGAATATCTCGTTCGTGAGCCCGGCGCCGTGGGCACCGAGCAGCACGCTGCACGAGTTTATTAGCCGCGAGAATTTCTCGACGTTCGACGCTGTTTCGACCGTTTAACCACGAGTACCTGGAACCCGGCGTCCTTGATCATTTCGATCATTTCGTCCTCGTTGAGGATCCTCCCGTGCCAGTGCGCGACAGAAACACCAGCCTCGGCCCGGGTACCTGCGACACATGCGCGTACCGCAGGCTAAAGGTGGCAGGAAGGTACGAATGCTGGCATTCCGTACCCTCCTGGGATGTCACTGGCATTCACGCCAGGTTGTCATGGTACTTTAGCCCGACTATAGTAGATGGGAAACAATGGATTGTAGCTTTGCGGCCGGGTTGATGGGCTCGTGGTACGATAGACGGGAGAGGATTGCGGGTATTTCGCGACAAACGAGGGCTTGTAGTCCTCGACGACGAGTAGCACGCGAGACCCGAACTGCTTGGTGGTGATGTAAGGGGGATGATGATGTCATTAATCTCGTGGAACACGTTCCCCGTGCTCCCGGGAAACACCACGGCCGGGAGGCCGTGGTGGAACTCGCACGGGGCGGGTCCGTGTTGTTCCTATACAAGATCATCCGGACAGGGAGACCGTTTTAGGTAAGTCTTCTTGTCGCGCGTACGGCCGGAGAGACGTCTCGTTCTGCAAGTCCGAACAGGAGGGTATGTACACGGTCATGTTCCGTGTGTCGATTCTTACGGGTTTAGTGGATACGCAGTGGACGGAGTGGACGGCCGTGTCGCAGGCGAAGCCCGTCTCATCAAGTTTCCTACGATCCTCCCCTGTTTCAAAGCAGAGCAATTTTTCTTCTTCAAAAAAAATGAAAAACAGAGAGGTTGTGATTTGTGAACGATGTAGATACCTCGAACTAATCTTGATAAATGAAATTTGATGAATTCCTTCTCATCCACCGTCTTCTTCACGCCGGAAAAGTGTTGATCGAAGGAAATTCTCTGCCCGAATACGAAGAAATCGAGACCAAAGAAGAGCAAAGGCAAGGAAAGTAGTAAAATGAATGTATTGAGACGAAAAACAAGCTTCTGCTTCTTCTGATATTTTTCCATTTTCACAGCATGTTGTGTTTAAGAGGAGGAATAAGAATGAAGACTTGAAACTGTGGATTTTAGATTTCGTTTTCATTCTCTTCACATTATTTTATTATGGTCACAATTCCTATAATAGTGCTATTTTATTTATTCGGGTACAATGGAAGAATATCGCCTTTTGAATAATCTGCAATTTAGATTAAATATGTTTATAATCTAATTGGGAAATAGGGAAGTGTGGAATCTTATTAAGATTATGCAAATTGTAGAGGACCTTCCTTAGTGATCGAGTTTATTACACAAATTGCTAAAGGGATTGAGAAGTCAAATTCGTTATACATCATAAAGCATTATTCATGCTTGGTACGAAAGTAATGAACATATATCCTTTGATATGCGATAATAATAGGTCAACCAATATTTTTAAATTATATGAATATATTAATCTGAAAGACTTTTGGAGATAACAAGTAAAGTATTTTTATTGGCTTTTTTTGTTTGTTATTATCTATATTCTAGTTACTATTCTCTGTACTGACTTATAAACATCTCAAAAGGTAGGACATCTAACTTAAAAATTTAAGATTGTTTCATACTATTTAATATCTAATCATTAGATAACTAAGAATAGACAACTCTCATACGGAGTATCACTCATTCCGATTCCTTATATTTATTTTTTATTGGCAATTTTAAAAATAATAGGAGGATAATATCACCACTTGATTTTATTGTTAGGCGGTCAATACTAATAACAGTCTTATAAGAATTACGAAATATGATTTGTCATATTTTCATTAGCATGAATAAAATTATCTAACACTTGATCATTAATTTTAGTTGGGTATTACTTTGGTATTACAATTGAGTTTTGAAAAGAAATTAAACGTGTGAGATGACGAACAACCTAACAAGGGTTAGGCAATGATACAAGAATGCTACTAGTCGACTAATTTTAACTAATATAATAGACAATTTTAATGAGTGAAAATACAATTAAAAATAAGATGTGTTAGACAATCCAACAAGAATGTTACTAGTCAAGTAATTTTAACTAATAATAGGCAATTTCAATAAAGTGAAAATTATAATTAAAAATATGACGTTCAAGATGGAAAAATAAAGGAAACCATTCCTTGTGGATGTTTCCATACTCATGTGTGTTCATTAAATTTTAATGATATACTAGAATAATAGTAGTTTCTAACAGGCCTACCAAAATTGAGATTCTTCTCATTGGAGTAATTGTTACAAAAAGGGGAAAGACTCGGTCGTTGTATAAGTGGTACTACTAACTAGATCAAATTTTTTTAAACAAAAATAATAAACAAATGAAATTATAAATCGAGGTCAAAGAAAAACATCATTTACACAAGATTATATGCATCTCTAATGCATTAAGATTGACATACGATGTTTAAAGATAAAATGATTTCCTCGTAGAAACACTTTAAACTCTGTAGGTATTAGTGAACTTGATAGAGTTATGAGAACCAAACAGATGTTCTTAGAAAGAAGATTGCATTGGAAAAATGTAGAGGTCCAAACAAACATTGTTCTTAGAGAGAAGATTGCACTGGCAAAATGTAAAGGTCAAATGTGTCATTACAATGTTTTAAAACATTCAATATTTTAAATTTTATACCTCTCTCGATTTTAATTATTATTGTGTGTGTGGTAATTCGATCATTCGCATGACAACTCGTAAGAGGGTGTACCTATTTTCCCTCTTCTAAAACATCTCAAAACTTTTCAATCTTATATAACTCTCTTATTTTAAATTATTTTTTATATATAAATTTATATGGATTCTAATGAAATTCTAATTGTATATGTTCATATTAAAAAGAAGAATATGTTATTAAAATCAAACGTAATTTGTAATTTTTATTTTGTATCATACTTACAACTGCATATCATTCATTGTTGTGTTAGAAGTATGTTTCAATGATGTCATAGAGTGTGATTCATTGTTATAATGAAGTTTTGATTTATTGAGATGTTGAAATATGATTCATGCGTTGAAGTATAATTCAATTGTCGTGCAAAATAAATCATGATATTTCTCCCTTTAGTTTGATCTATCTCCTTCTTTTTAATCCTAGCCATAATTGTTAAATTTTATTTTAATTACGGTAAAAATCTTATATTCTATTAACCCTTTTAACATAAATATTTTTTCTCATTTATTTTTAATTTCTTTTTTATATATATATATATATATATATATATATATATATATATATATATTTCTTAAAACTTGTGATGGGTTAAAATGGGACAAGTAATAAGGCACTGGAGAGTAAAGAGTAAATTAAGCCAAATTTTAGATGAGTGGATGCTTTAAATCAATGCAAAATGTAACGTAATAATTACAGAAAATTACGTATTCAGTATTCCCGATGAAACAACTTCCATTTAGAGAAGATTAATTGGGTTTCTGTTTCGAAAACTACATATGGGCATCAATAACTTATAAGTTGATTAATGAAAAAATGTCACTGTCTTAGCGGAAAATGAGAATGACTTAGGTCTTTGGTTCACTCAATAAAAACAATAACCTAATGTCAAAGATGTGCGATAAAATATCAATTAATTTTATAATATATCGCTAATATAAAAAGAGTTGTATATAAATTACTAGAAAGCATATTATTGTGTATAGATAGCTTTTTAATTCATGTTTCATATATTCTGGTTATTAGTAAAATATGTTAAGTTATAAGTAGAAAATGGATCATATAAAAAGCACTATTTATGTATGAGGTAAAATTAATCTAAATTATTGATAATGGTATGATCTATCATTGTTATGAAAAGAAATATATAATAAAAATAAACAATTAAAGAGCAATATTATAAATAACAATTATGTAGTATTTTAATTCCTTGAAAACAATCATAGAGTTAATAAACGCTAGAATAAATTAAATAGTAGAAAAATATGGGCATTTTTCAGTAATAAAAAGGCCAAAAATTAATGGACCTTCTCCAAGTGGACCCCTCGATGGCTATTGGGCCGAAACTCATTGAATTAATTCTAGTAGAAAAGGTTATATGCATTTTAATTATTAAGTATTTGAATTCAATTAATTAAGATAATTTAATTAAATTGAAATGATATATAGCAGTACTCAAGACTCATTTTGAAATAAAAGGACAAGTATCAAATGGCTAATTTGATACTACCATAGTTTGATAACCATCTATCCTCGACATGCATTTCAGGTCATTATTGATAAAAACAAATGCTAGTTTAATTATTAGTATCTTTATCTTCTCTTTAATCCCACCTTTTCAATGACCACATAAATCAAGCAAAATTAGCATTAACGATACTTTAGAGTAATCCAAAATCCCAACCCATCATAGTAATAAAGAGAATAGTCTATACTACACATGGTGTGATAACATCCCTAGAATCACCAATGGTTATTATTACATGCAGTGTTAAGGGCTCCGATCCTCAACAAGAAATCGAAAAAGCTATCGGAGTCGCGAGGACAATAACCTCGTCGATCAGCCGTAAATTTCGTAGTTTTTGCGGTAAAAAGAAAGAGGGAAAAAAAGAAGGAAACAAGGCCTTTTTATGCTATAAGGACCGGGTTGATTCAACTTTTCGATCCGGGAAAAATCAACGAGAAAATTTGAAAAAAAGCTTATAATTACGCTCCACTCTATGACTATGATGCTTTTAAATAATTAATGTTGAAAAAGGAAACTAATTAAAACATGAAAATAACTAAATAATGGACTACTTAATCAATTAAAGCGATCCGGTCGATGGCTCCGAGGCCGAGACTTCCTAGTGGAGGCCGGTGGCGTCGACTCCTTCCTCTCTACTGTTTCGAAGGACTGCTCATTCTCTCGCACGCCTCTTCGGTGTCCACCTCTTCGCTTCTCTAGGCGACTATATAGGGTTCGTATCAAAAAGCTTTAACATTTGGGATTTGTGTGTAGATGTCATTATATGTTGGAAGGTCGACAATATCGTGGCCTTAAGTACACATTCGAAAATCAAAATTTCACTTTTACTCAAGTCTATACCATCGAGATATGGTTTAGTCAATCCTCTCTCATGTTGTTTCGTAGCTCTAACTTAATACTCTCTTCATCCCAAACTAGTTAAAGTGTTTCTTTGGAGCATAAAATTTTAAAAATTAGTACTAATATTTAAGCAAGTTAAGTAGAAAGATAATAAAGTATGAAAATGATAAAATAGAGAAATAAAGAAAGATTAAAATAGGAATGTGAATAAAGTTTTTGCTGAAAAAATTAGTGCAAATAGTGTAGGAAGATCAAATATAAAATCTTATATAAGTAGTTTTGTAACAGAGGGAGTGATCAAATGCAACTCTAAATATTTACAAACTCCAAACTATGATCTGGACGTTAGAAAATATCAAGATCATGAAATAATAGAACCAAAATGTCACACTTGTCAACGGTTGATGTTGTGTTGAAATTGTGTTGACATTGTATTGATATTGTATTGATATCAGATCTTGAAATTTTATACCGTGTTGACATTATGTTGATATTGTGTTGAAAAAGTTTGGAGTTTGTACAATATATAGTTTGCATTTTATCACTACCCTTTGTAACGAGAATGAGTACTATTATATACTCTATTTGGCCATAAAAAATAGTCTCATTTTGTTATTTTGTGTTTACGTAAAATAGTCTCATTATCGAAATGAAAACTTTTTCTAATACTTTATCTATTTTTTTTCCTTCTCTTATTTCTCAATTAAACTCGTGTCATCAATAAATAAGACTATTTTTGGTAGACGGTGAGTATTTAGAAAAATTAAAATTAATCAAATTGAGCTAAACTAAACTACCAGGAAATTAAAAGTTTAGAGTTGAATAATCAAGAAAATTTATAAGTTCGTGGAAAAAATCCAACTTTTCAAAGTTCCATGATATTAGAAGGCAATATCCCAACTACTATAATTTACTCTAGCATGCTGATAAGTCGAATGGCCTATCCGGATGAAGAGTACGCGATTTGTAGAAGAAACGCAAAACCGTAGTTGGAGTGCTAGGGTTCTCGAAGAATACACAAATCTATGGGAATTCTATAAATTATGAATTGGGAATTAATAAGAAGAAAATTCAATAAGATTTTACTCACAATGTAACAAATCAGAAACTCTCGTATGGTATATGAAATCATAGAATCATAACAAATGGAAACAAAATGTGCCCTGAATTTCAGTGGGTGATCAATACAATTCTTTTGTGTACGTGTGAACACAAACAAACTCAATTGAGAAAAATCAATACTATGATAAACCTTAGCTCTATAGTTGTAGAGAACGAACGATTGTAGTGAGAAGAAGAACGAGATAAACACTAGTTGAGTTACTACCAATAAGTAATTAACTTTATTTCTCAATTAAAGGAGAATTCTGTAATTTATAGAATTCCCACCTACTTGATTCGACTATACATTCGAAAAAGAATCAAGAATAGAACCCAAAAGATATAATAAAATCTATTCTAATTGACTCACAATATACGTCCAAAAATAAGGGAATAAAATAGGAAAAAGATACACATGAATCCTAACTACTTTAAAAGCTATAATCCATGTATTGAGTGGGCTTCGTCTTTGGTCGGGCTGGCCCCTATCATAACACTATTACCTAGCAGGCGAATCCGTAACAATACTAAGCGCTTCAACAATTGTCTCCCTAAATCGAGTAAGATTGATTCTTACATTCTGTTGATCAAGAAATATATTTCTCGCTTGTCTGTTACCATGCTGTATGAACACTGATCTCGGATCGGTAACGACCGAGCTGTTGCGGCCGTATACCTTTGCCAGCGAGCTCTGTCTCGGTCAATCCGGTAGCGCAGGTAGTGCACGCCCATCGCGCGGGCCGTGTTGCCAAAGTACGTGTTGGAAACCCACTCGAGGCCCAGAGGCTCCACTTGGATCATCACGGCGCCCGTGGGCAAGAATATATCGTTCGTGAGCCCGGCACCATGGATGCCGAGCAGCACGCTGCACGAGTTTATTAGCCGCGAGAATTTCTCGAGGTTCGACGCTAGTTTCAACCGTCTAACCACGAGTACCTGGAACCCGACGTCCTTGATCATGTCGATCATTTTGTCCTCGTTGAGGAACCTCCTTGTGCTAGTGCGCGACAGAAACACCAGCCTCGGCCTGGGTACCTGCGACACGTACGCGTCCGCAGGCTAAAGGTGGTGCGCAGGAAGGATCGAATTCAGGCATTCCGTACCCTCCTGGGATGTCACTGGCATTCAGTGCCAGATTGTCGTGGTACTTTAGCCCGATTACGGTAGACGGAAACAATGGATGGTAGCATTCGCGGCCGCGTCGATAGGCTCGCGTGACGAGAGACGGGAGAGGATGGTGCGGTATTTCGCGATGAACGAAGGATTGTAGTCCTCGACGACGAGGAGCACGCGCGACCCGAACTGCTTGGTGGTGATGTAGAGGGGATGATGATCTCGCTAATCTCATGGAACGTGTTCCCCGTGCTCCCCGAGGAGAACACCACGGCCGGGAGGCGGTGGTGGAACTCGCACGGGGGCGGGTCCGTGTTGTTGCCATACAGGATCATCCGAACAGGGGAGATTTGTTTCGGTAAGTCTCCTTGTCGCCCGTACGGCTGGATAGACGTCTCGTTCTGCGAGTCCCAACCGGAGGGTATGTACACGGTCATGTTCCGTGTGTCGATTCTTACGGGTTTAGTGGATACGCAGTGGATGGAATGGATTGCCGTGTCGCAGGCGAAGCCCGTCTCATCAAGTTTCTTACGATCCTCCCCTGTTTCAAAACAGAGTAATTCTTCTTAAAAAACAACATGAAAAACAGAGAGGTTGTGAAAGGTGTAGGTAGATACATACCTCGAACTAGTCTTGATACATGAAATTTGATAAATTCCTTCTCATCCACCGTCTTCTTCACGGCGGTTTTGCCGCCGAAAAAGTGTTTACTCAAGGAAATTCTCTGCCCGAATACGGAGAAATCGAGACCAAAGCCGAGCAAAGGGAGGGAAAGTAGTAAAATGAATGTATTGAGTCGAAAAACATGCTTCTTCTTCTGATCTTTTTCCATTTTTATTATGCAAATTGCAGAGGACCTTTCTTTGTGGTTGAGTTTAATTTAATTTTTTTTCTAAGGTATTGAGATGTCCAATTCGTTATCCATCATAAACCGTTTTTCATGCTTGGTACGCAAAGTAATGAACATATCATTTGAATAACTTTTGGAGATAACAAGTAAATTTATTGGCTTTTTTCAGACTAAGGCCATGTTTGTTTGGCAGAAAAGTAAAGTTATCACCAAAAATAATTTCTTGGATTATGATTTCTGAGATTCACGATTCCCTGGAATATGATTCCTTATAAATATGAGAATATTGTGTTTGGAAACATGTAAAGATTGAGAAACTATATTTTCAATTATGTTCTTGTTCGCCTGCCAAAGCGCCTTCTACACACTAAAATGATGAAGAAAATCAATTTTGCTCACAAATAATTGACGAATTATTTGTGAGTGAATAGATGAAACCAAATAATTTTCCTTCAAATATATATCATTAATCCCACCTTTTCAAACCTTGGCATCATTGATTTTCTCGTATGGCCCAATTAGATTGTAATTCGCATAGAAGGAGATACAGAAAATCACCTTTCCAAATTAATTGTCTTCTCCAATTAGAGAGAGGAGAAGAAGATGGAGAAGAAATACAGCAGAATTGGCTCATGGAAAGAGATATAAGAAACGAGAAAAAAAAAACGCCTTTTAAAATTAGTGGTAAAAAGAATAACCGGGTTTAGAGAGGGAAAAAAATCCTTTGAAATCTTATACAACTTTCCTTTATTCTAGGAATCAACTTACATTTTTAATATTTTAATTATTAAATTAAAAAATGCAAAAATTTAATAATTGAAAATCAAATTGGTCTGTACAACTGGATTTGAGATTATTTTATTAAAAAAACGGATTGAATCCCTAACCATTTGATTAATCAAGTCAGCTTCAACTATATACTCCAAACTAATAGTTTTTGGTGTATATCTACCCCAAAAGTAATTTTATATCAATCATTTACGTCAAACTCACACTCAAAAGAATATTCCACGTCCACCTACTTTTTGTATTTTTTTCAATTATATCTACATACTTATTTAAATTAGATATTGATTCCACAACACTTTATCGATATTTTAAAATAAATAAATATTTTTGTATTAGTATATTTATGTATTTACTACACTTTATATTCAAAAAATTTACACTAAGTTAAAATAATACACTTCACATACTATAATAAAATTAAAACATAAATCGAAACATACTTAAAAATATCACAACTACATAAAAAATACCACAATACGCATATAAAATATCAAAAATTTAACACTTGAAGTTTGTGTATTGTTCCCACAAATGATCAATTAGCCCATTTCAAAGTTCCAGATGAGCATTTTTTATTATTTATAGTGTCATATCGAATCAAATACTCTTGAAATCGTGCGTCTTCGTTTGTTATTGTAATTTGTTGTTCGTATTTTAGTTTATACTATTAATTAAATAATAATAAATTGATTTGCAGTATCTCATAATTTTTTGCAATATTATCATATTTGGTGTTGTTTCGTAGAAAAACTAAAAAATGAGTTTGAATTGGTATATGGTTGTAGATAATTTCTTTACCAAAAATGGATTTTAAACTTTAGTAGTTGGAAATGATATTAAGGATGGACGATACCCATGTCACTTAATTACGTTCCTTATGTTTTTTTTTTTTTGGCGATTTTTTTTAAAAAGAAAAAGACAGGGGCACAATGTCACCCCTTGATTTTATTGTTTAGCGGTCAATAGTAATAACAGAATTATGAAATATGATTTGTCATATCTTTCACTAGCATGAATAAAAACTATAAAACACTTAATTAAAAACTACTCCCATTTAGAGATAAATTAATTCGGTTTCTGTTTTAGAAAACTGCGTATTTGCATCAACAACTAATTAAGTGATTAATGAAAAGAATGTCACTGTCTTAGTGGAAAATAAGAATGACTTAGGTCTTTGGTTCACTCATATCAAAATATTAAAACAATAACCTAATGACAAAGATGTGCGATAAAATATCAATTAATTTTATATTATATCGCTAATGAATAAAAAAGAGTAGTTTATAAATAAAGTAAGGGTTCCGTAATAGTGTGATATGGTAGTATATAACGTCTAGAAAGCAAATTATTGTTTATACATAGCTTTTTAATATTTAATTCATGTATCATTTATTTTGGTTATTAGTGGTAGTATATGTTAATTTATAAGCAGAAAATGGATCATATTAAAAGCACCATCTGTGTATGTAGTAAAATTAATCTAAATTATTGATAATGGTATAAAAAGAATTATAGTACTATATACTACATCCATCCCACATTAGAAGTCACATTTATTTTTCCGCACTCATTTTATAAAAATGATAATAAATAGTTAAAATAGAGAAATAATAAAGTAAAAAAGAGAATAGTGTAGAGAAGAATGCAGAAAAATAAATAAGACTCCTAATATAGGACGGAGGTAGTATTTAATGAATTAAAGAGCAATATTATAAATAACAATTATGTAGATATTAAATATATTGTGATGAACAAAATACTGAGGTATATATATTTTATAGTATTATCCTAACGAAAAAATCAAAATATAAAAATGGGACATTACTTTGTGGATGAATGGATTAGTATCATGTACTCACTTTTGTCCATGAATAAATGTGAAGTGTTTTAAGAAATTATTTACCTTTTGTAAAGAAAAGTGGATAGAAAAATTTAGTGGAAGACAAAAGAAAAGTGGATAGAAAAATTTAGTGGAATGTGGATCCACTTTTATACAATAATTTTATATAGAATGTGACGGAATAAGTTTGTGGAATGTAAGATTCACTTATAAAAAAAAGTAAAGTGAAATGAAATATTTATTTGCGTATAGACGAAAAAGAAAAAATGAGACATTTAACGGCGGATAGAGGGAGTATGAATTTAAACGATGATAATTCAAAGAATTACAGTGGTAAGTCTGGTCATTTAATTCCTTGAAAAAAAAATCGAACTCAATTAAGAAGTAGTAGTAGAAAAATATGGCCATTTTTTCATTAATATAAAGGCCCAAAATTAATGGCCCAGTAGTAATTCTCTTTATGAAAAGGCCTTCTCCAATGGACTCCTTGATGACTATTGGGCCCAAACTCATTGAATTAAGTCTAATCGAAAAGGTTATATGCATTTCCATTGCTATTTCGATTCAAGTAATTAAGACAATTTAAATTTAACTGAAATGATATACTAAAAATACTCCACTCATTTAGAAATAAAGGGACGGGTATCAAATTGCTAATTTGATAACCAGGGGGACCTTTACTTTTAATATATTTTTATCTTCAGTGTTAAGATTTCTTTAATCCCATCTTTTCAATGACACATAAATCAAGCAAAATTAGCATCATAGTAGTAATAAAGAGAATAGTCTATAGTACACAAAGCTGGTGTAATAACATCCCTAGAATCACCAATGGTTATTACTACTATTATAATACCATCGAGACGATGTGGTTCAGTCAATCATCTCACATGTTATTCACCAGTTCTAACTTAATACTCTCTTTGTCCCACACTAATTAAAGTGATATTTTGGAGCACGAAATTAAAAAATTTAATGTTTAAATAGTTAAACAGAGAAATAATAAAGTATGAAAGAATAAAATAAGAGAGAAAAAGAAAGATTAAAATAGGAATGTGAATAAAGTTTTTGCCCAAAAAAATAGTAATGTAGGAAGATCAAAATAAAATATTATTATAAGTAGTTTGTAACAGAATAAGTATAAGTAAAGTAACTATTACTTACCCAATTCTTCCATAATCTCATTTTATTATCTTAGGGTATTTATGAAAAATAATCTCATTATAGAAATGAAAACTTTTTCTAATACTTATCTGCTTTTTTCGTTCTATAAGATCATATTTTTTGGATGTAAGGAGTATCCTATAAAAAATAAAAGTGATCAAATTGAGCTAAATTGTACTACCATGGGTTTTGAGTCGAATAATTAAACACTGATTTAATTAAACAGTCCACCTGAATCCAGCTACATATCACATGGAGTATTACTCTGTCGATGTAGTTATATTACTATTTTAGTCTATAACTCAAACTGTAAATTAACTCTAGCATGCTTACAAGAAATATTTTATTCTTTAATTCTAAGGACTTGGATCTAGAATTTATAAAATTCTGGTCTGCTTAATTTGACTTTACGACTTGAGAAATAATCAATAAAAAAAATCTATGAAATTTGACTCTCTATGTAACAAATCAAAATTCATGGTATGAAATCACAGAATCGTAACAAATGGAAACAAAATGTGCCCTGAATTTCAGTGGGTGATCAATACAATTGTTGATGTATGAATGGAAACAAACAAACTCAATCCTTTGAAACTATGAGAAAATCAATAATATTATCATATAATTGGCGAATCTGTAACAAAACTAAGCGCTTCAACTATGGTTTCCCTAAATCGAGCAAGATTGATTCTTACATTCTGTAGACCAAGAAATATAGTTCTCCAAGGTATTTGACCATGTTGTATGTACACCGATCCCGGATCGGTTACGATCGAGCTGTTGCGGCCGTATAGCTTGACCAGCGAGCTCTCGTCCCGGTCGATCGGGTAGCGCAAGTAGCGCACGCCCATCGCGCGGGCTGTGTCACCGTAATACCTGTTGGAAGCCCACTCGGTGCCGAGAAGTTCCACTTGGATCATCACGGCGCCCGCGGGCAGGAATATCTCGTTCGTGAGCCCCGCGCCATGCACGCCGAGCAGCACGCTGCACGAGTTTATCAGCCGCGAGAATTTCTCGAGGTTCGACGCTAGTTTCGGCCGTCTAACCACGAGTACCTGGAACCCGACGTCCTTGATCATATCGACCATTTCGTCCTCGTTGAGGAACCTCCTTGTGCTAGTGCGCGACAGAAGCATCAGCCTCGGCCTGGGTACCTGCAACACATGCGCGTACCGCAGGCCGAAGGCGGTGCGCAGGAAGGTACGGAATGATGGCATTCCGTACCCTCCTGGGATGTCACTGGCATTCAGTGCCAGGTCGTCGTGGTACTTTAGCCCGATTACGGTAGACGGGAAGCAATGGATGGTAGCGTTCGCGGCCGCGTTGATAGGCTCGTGGTACGAGAGACGGGAGAGGATTGCGCGGTATTTTGCGACGAACGAGGGCTTGTAGTCCTCGATGACGAGGAGAACGCGCGACCCGAAGTGCATGGTGGTAATGAAGAGAGGGATGATGATCTCGCTAAACTCGTGGAACACGTTCCCCGTGCTCCCCGAGGAGAACACCACGGCCGGGAGGCGGTGGTGGAACTCGCACGGGGGCGGGTCCGTGTTGTTGCCATACAAAATCATCCGAACAGGGGAGATCTTCGGTAAGTCTCCGTGTCGCACGAACGGCACGATGGACGTCTCGTTCTGCGAGTCCTCACCGGAGGGTATGTACACGGTCATGTTCCGTGTATCGATTCTTACGGGTTTAGTGGATACGCAGTGGACGGAGTGGACGGCGTTGTCGCAGGGGAATTGCTGCGATTCTTCCTGAATAGCCTGGATTCTCCCGTCGAGAGTCATTTTGAAAGTCTTTCCTAAACTCTTCCGACTGAATATGATAAAGCCTATAAAACAACGAGCTACTATCATTTCTTCATTATAGATTGAGATCTTCTTCGAACTT
>NC_062965.1:28261383-28337383 GCF_023119035.1 Salvia hispanica
ATTATATTGAGATTTTACATGCATAATATTGATATTTTATATGCATTATATTGAGATTTCGTCAAATCATCAACATACACGAAAACTGAAATAAAAATAATCAAATTTCATCATCCAATCATAATTTTCGTGCTTTTTTTATATTAATATAGTGTATTACAAATATCAACACAATGACATTAGTATTTCAACACAAGTACACGAAAATATCAACCCAGTTTTATTGAGATTTCACAATCACTATATTGAGATTTTATATGCATTATATTGAGATTTCGTCAAATCATCAACATATACGAAAACTGAAACAAAAATTATCAAGTTTCATCATCCGAACATCGTTGGAACATATGCAATTGACCCCTCGTTAGAATCCTTATAAAATTACCTTTAATTTGATATATTTTTTGCAAAAAATAATTTAAATTAAGAGAGTTACGTAAATTTAAAGTTTTAAGATAATTTTAATAAGAGGAGATTGACATTAATACCCTTCTATTTTATTTCATAATTATTTAAATTTAAAATATAATACACTTGTCATTATATCAACCACTAGATCTCATAATTTAATGGTTAAAAATTGGCCTTAGTTTTGGATTGCTAATCAATTAGCAATTGATCACCCGATTTAGATATGTGTTAAATAATTGTCTTGTATCGTCAAATACAGTATGTACTTTTATATAAATTATGGAAAGATTGGAATTTTTCTTATGATATTATTTGTTTCTATCCAGATAATGTTCTACTAAGATTTGATAACGATAATTCAAATTTGTCCTTATCTTATGGATTATTAATGTATTATTTCCTTCCTAAACTGCCCTTTTTATATTTGTAAAGGTATCACTTTTAAATGTTTTCCTTGTATATAATCTTTTAATTATAGAAATCCCAAAACTTTAGACAAATTGAATTTATATTCCAAAGATTTAAAATTTTGGTCAAACAAATCTATGCTCATTAAGTCCGATAAATTTCATAATAATATTTTAAAACTTTTTAACTTATTTCTTATGTTTAATTCATTTTAAAAAGTTTTTAAAGTGCCAAACTTATTTTTATTTTGTATTTAATCTTTTAGAATTGAATAACCCTAATGTCATGTTTGTTTGACAGGAAAGTAAAGTTAAAGAAAATGATTACTAGTATTTTGATTTCTAGGATTGTGATTTCTAGGATTGTGATTTCTAAGATTTATGATTCCTCATAAAATGATTATGTGGAATATGATTGATGAAAAATATGATTACTATGTTTGGAAATATGCCAGGATTTTAAAATTATAATTTTCTGAAATAATTCGATGAATAAAGCACGCAAAATAAAATACTCTTATCAACTGAACTATTTTACATTAAAATTAAAATAGAAATTATAAAAACAAACAATAAATAATCTATATAATTAGCTAAACAGAACTAAAATAGCACACTAAATCAAAATAATCTACAAACATTTGACGGGGCATAATTGATCTTTTTATATAAAATATTCATCATAATCAAATTTGTGGCTATATTGACGATTAGAGCATCCACAATGGATGCCCTAGTGGAAGCCCTAATGAGAGCCCTAGTGATTGCCACATCAGCATGTCCTATCTTTCTATAATGGTGGAGCCCTAGTGGATGCCCTATCTTTTATCCATTTCTCATTTCAATTTTAATATTAATTTTTTTATATTTTCACATATTATAAATAAAAAAATTAAATACTAAATTAAATGAAAATCATGCATTACTTAATTTTAAAAAAAGAATTTGTAAATTTCATATTTAATTTTAATCAAATAAAAATAGCAAAAATTAATACACTATTATAGAACACAATAAATTTAAATAAAACACTTACATTAATCAAATAAAATGAGAAAAGTATAATAAAAAAAATATGTTGAGTTTAGGGCTTAACACACAAACTCTATAATTTAACAAGATACATTTACCATTAGGCTAATCTAGATTATGTAATGAAATCAAACAAATTTTTACATAAAGCCAAAAAAAACTCTCTTTTAAGTGTAAAAATAATTGTCCCACATCGAAATCACAAAGAAATTTGGAGTTGAAAACCATAAAACTACCATATGTCCTACACCGAAGTCACAATGAAAGTTAGAGTTGAAAACCTATCTATAATAAAAGGTTTACTCAAGTAATGCAAAACTTGCTCACTAATTCACAGATCCGTCTTTTAGTACGGATCGTTGTGAAATTATAGTTTTTTTTATTTCAAGTTAAAAAATTGATTTTTAATAAAAATCAATTTTTTAGAATTAAAAATTAGTTTTTATAATTAAAAATTAGTTTTTATAATTAAAAATTGATTTTTTTATAAATTTTTTTAGATCGGGCTCGGGCGTTGTGCTGCAATGGGCGCGCCCGATCTCACGCCCGATTGATCGGGCGGGCGATCGGTCGCGACCGAACTCTCGGTCGCGCTCGGGCGTGATCGACGCCTGCAGTGGATGCCCGACCACGCCCGAGCCCGATCTCGGCCGATCGGGCGCGCGATCGGGCATCCATTGTGGATGCTGTTAGAATTAATAAAATTTAGCACAACTAAAATTCATTTCTAAATAATCAAGTCCGTAGACTACATATATAATTATAATTACTAACATTTAGCGTAAATAAAATAGTTATGGAGTAGTGGAAGAAAAGTGATATTTGAGGAGTAGTGGAAGAAACTGCTTTTTCAAACTGGCCATGTTTGGTTGCTAGGATTATCTCTGGGAAAGTAATCTGATTTCTTAAATTTTAAATTCCTGCATTTGTTTCGGTTTTTAATCAAATTGAGAAAGTAATCAGAATCCGAGAACAAGGAAAGTTAGTATAACTTTCCAGGATTCTGAATCCTAGCTTTTCTTAGGTATTCTTTTTCCCAGTTTTAGTATTCTTACATATTTAAGCAATATAATATAGTTTTATTATTATTATTATTATTATTATTGTTATTATTATTATTATATTTTAAAAATAATTTAAAATTATAAATTATGCTTAATTTCACTATAGTAAATAACTATAATTAAAATTATCATAATTATAACTATATTTTATAATAATTCATAATATTAATTAATAATTTATTAATAATTAAAATATAATTATATAATATAAATTGTATAATGAATAATAATTATTATATTATATAAATTAATAATTAATCAATAAAGTCATAATGCAATTTTAATTTATAAAATTTATTCAATTATAATATCTGTAAATGTTATAATTATAATATAATAATTATTATATTTATTATTATAATAAATGAGTATAATACTCCATGTAACTATAACTATAATTATATTATTATATATTATGATGGATAATCCATATTTAAACTATCCATTGTAATGATAAATATAATAATATAATTATTATTATTTATAATTAATAATTTATTAAAAAATTACAATATTATTCTTTTTTATAAATAAAATAATAATAAATATATTTTTAGTTTGGTGTTTAAATTAAGTATAAATTTAAAATCTTGATATTCTCCAAACACAGGAAAGTAACGTTACTAGGAATCATATTCCCGGGATTCATTTTCCCAGGAATCATTTTCCTTGCCAACTTTAGTTTCCCAGAAATCCTTAAATTTCTATATAACTTTCCTTGGTTTTAGGAATTAGTTTCCTTTCCCCATTTTCTTATAATTTTACCAAACATAGGAATTTAATTATTAGAAATCATATTACTTTCTCATTTTCAACAAATACAAGAATTTTATAATTGGGAAATAGATTACTTTCCCAACATACGATCCTTGTCAAACAAACATGAAAGGTTAATATTATTGGAACCGAGTTAAGTTATCAATTAATTGGATAATAGTACTAAAAAGGAAGTAGTATATATAAACATGTAGTCTTTAAAATAACTATTATTATTTTTAATTTACGTTTTTACTTATATTATATCATATCTAATGATTTATGGAGGATACAAGAAAATCAATTTAGAAACCACTAATAAGTAATAAAGAAAAATTGAATATGTATACATGGAGATGTACTCATTTTTAATTTACAATCTTAAAAATTACTCCTACTATATTCTAATAATAATAATAACAAAAATAATAATAATAATAATAATAATAATAATAATAATAATAATAATAATAATAATAATAATAATAATAAATGAACAAGAATGGCAATTTACATCCATCTCACTCTAAGTGTCACATTTATTTTCTTTTTGGGATGTTTCAATCTAAATGACACATTTTTAAATAGAAATATTATTCTCTCTACTATTTTTCTCTCATAATTTATTCTTTGTTCTTTATTCTATGTCTGCTTAACTCACAAAATAACACTGAATATGAAATGTTCCATTTAGAGTATGACAAATAGAGTACTTCTTCCGTCCCGCTTTGGCAGTCCCATTGACTTTTCTGCACTCGTTTTCTAAAAATGATAATAAATAGTTAAAGTGGAGAAATAATAAAGTAAAAAAGAGAATAATGTAGATAAGACTCTTCTCTATATTATTCTCTTTTTTACTTTATTATTTCTCCACTTTAACTATTTATTATCATTTTTACAAAACGAGTGCAGAAAAGTGAATGAGACTGCTAAAGCGGGACGGAGGGAGTATTATTTTGAGTTTATTATTTTATATTCGTTTAAAATTTTTTGCTTGATGATATAGAGATACAAGGAAATCAACTTAATTACCATCAATTAGTTAAGTTATAAAAATAACAAAATAAGTACATACATATAGTCATTTTTATAATTTACAATTAAAAAAATTTAAAAATTTAATTATTGTATGCAAACTAATGGCTATCAATTAATTGGTTGATATCACTAAGAAAATTGAGTTTATGTACATGATGTCATTTAATAATTTACTCTCTTAAAAATTACTATTTAATAATTAAAGAATTGAGCTCAAATTAGTATTATCAATTTAATTGTTATATGTCATAGCTAATTTTATTTTACGAATTTTGTGTGAAGTTGTAGAGCATACAACGAAATCGACGTAATGATCAACAATTGATTGAGTGATAACATTGAGAAATTAAGTATACATATATGTGATCATTTTTATAATTTATAATCTAAAATATTATTTAATAATATAATATTTGAATGAGAATGACTATTATAAATTTAATTTTTATATTATAGAGCATATCTAATTTCGTTTCAAGAATTTTACATAGAGATGTATAGTATACTAGGAATTTGAATTAATGAACATGAATTAGTTAGATGATAATACTAAGAAAGTAAGCATACATTCATGTAGTTACATTTAAATTTATAATCAATAATTAGTTAAAATAAAATAATTAGATGTAAATGAAAATTTTAATTTTTTTTATTTGTATATATATCATAGTATCTGATTTATTTTCATATTTTTGTGTGAAGATGTATCTAGATAATAATCAATTATTTGAGTGATAGTACTTTAAAGTATTATAGATGTAGTTATTTTTGTATTATATAATCTTAAGAATTAATTAATAATAAAATAACTTAGACTCTAATGACTATTATCCATTTAATTTATTTATCACTATTACATACTCTATATTTAATTTTATTTCATAATTTTTACTTGAAGATGTAGTGTATACAATAAAATTAATTTAATGATCATTAATTAATTAGGTGATATTAATACTGAGAAAATAAGTATATATACATGCATTTATTTTTATAATTTATCTTAAAATTTATTCAAAAATAAAATAATTGGACACGAATAGTACTTATTTTTATCTATTATATACTCTACATTTAGTTTTGTTTCATAATTTTTAGTAGAAACATAGAGTATACAATTGAATCGATTTAATGATTACAATTACTTAGTTAAGTGATAGTACTCGGAATTTATGTATATATACACATATAAAAAATAATGATCATTATTAAATAATAATTTTTTTTTATTTCATAAAATTATAAAGATAACGAGAAGATTGATGAACAATGAATTAATAAATAAATAAAAAGATAGTGTATGATGCAAAAATTTGAAGCAGAAATCTAAAGTGTTCCTATACCATTAATGTAAATTACTTAATTATATTAATCTTTAGATACAAAGATGATTGAAGAAGGTATAGTTAATCGTTTCTTAAATTTGTGCATATTCAGTTTGAAAACTTAATGTTTTCCTAAATGGTTTTGCAAGGGTGAATGTGTAATGTTATAAATTCATGAATCATTATAAATTTAGTTAAATGTAAAATACCTAAAATATCCTATTTTGTATATACAATTTTTGTTAATTTATCACTACCCATCTAAATAATTGAAGAATATTTGTATACTGATAATTCAAAATAATCACTATGTTAATTTAGGATTTGATTTTATTCAAATAATATTTAAAAATATTTTAAGTGGAATTGAATATTAGAATTTGATACATTAGAATTTAGAAAGACTAAATTTAGATGTATCATAAAATGTGAAAAAGTTTCTATTAATATTGGAATATTGCGATCCATCCTAGTGGGAGGTATATTCGTACAAAATTACAAATTCACATGATTGGACTTCTTAATAAATAATTGATCTAAATGAAAATCAATTTCTAATAATATTGTCACACACCCTAGTGTGAGTCGTAATGTCGTATCCCATGAAATTGCAAATTCTTACATTTAGCCCAATTTATAAGATAACAGTACAATTTTGCTAGGGGCATTTGACATATATCAGCCTTGATTTGCCTTCCTTCTATAAATTAGGGTTTCATAGATTTCTTAAGTTGTTTGGGTATTTATTTGAATTCGTTGTAAATTAAAATAAATAGATGGAAAATTGTTCATCAATATTTATTTTAATTAGGGTTTCCTTTTACTCTTTTTCGCCTTCCATTAATTGTCCACATTTGTCATTTTCGTTTTTCCCCCCATTAATTGTCCACTTTTGTCATTTTTGTTTTTCCCTAATATTAATTGTTCACTTTTTACTTTTTACCATAAATGGTGAGTAGCTCCACATTCCATTAACTCATTTCACTCACATTTTATTATTAAACTAATATATAAAAATAATATTCATATTCCATTAACCTTTTTAATCAAATTTTATTTACATTTCTTAAAACTGTTGTCAGAACAAAAATGGATAAAGGAATGAGGGAGTAACTACTTTCATTTACAGTTTGTTTTCTTTTCAGATGTTTTTCAACTAGTGCATATATAAAGGTGATGCGTATTTTAGAGTATCCAATTCAGTTCACACAAGATATCAAGTTTAATTAATTAACAGTAATAATACTACAATACTGCAAGATTACAGTGTCGTAGTAGTATTTCAAGTGTCGATCCACAGAGAGGTAAAGATTGTTTAAAACTTAAAAAACTTAAAAAGATGTAACATAGAGATTTGATTTTTGGTTTTGAAAGATGTTGACAAAATAAAACTACAAGTTAACTAAAATAGACTATTCAAATGAGAAAATATGTCACTCCAAGTTGCTCACTAGGCTTGTATTGTTCTACACCTATACAACGAAACATATGAAGGGATTAAAACATCAACCTAATCACATACACTGAACATGTACACGATGAATAGTTCACAATTAGCTGAACACATAACCTATGGACCAATCTTCAATGTTTATAAACTCCTGCGGAAGCGCTAGAGGAATAAACATCTACTATGATCACCTACTTAATCCACTATCAAATTATCCTCTGAACAAATCTAATTCGATAGCATACCAACAATCGATTCACTCCTAAACTACGTTAAAGAGACAATAGCAAAGGAAATAACAACACTACATTATTAACCAAAAACATAGTGTATAAATATTGAGCACATTGTTGGTAACAAACACATGAGTTTAAAGGTGTAGAAACATCCATACAAAGCCTAGATTACAACTTGGAGTAACATAGAGAGCTTAGCCTAAACACATGGTGGAATTTGCAACAAAAACCATAGGAAACATGCTCTCGTTGAGTGAAATTGAGATTTGGAGACGGATCGTCGGAATGTTGGCCGGAATTTCTTGCTTTTCTTCTTCCTCCTCTCTCTCTCTTTCCCTCTCCCTTTTCTCGTGTCTGAATATGTCTCTATATCTTCCAAAACCGCCCCAGAAACCAATTTGAGACCTAAAATTCGGCAGTTTTCGAGAAAAACGCCCGACCGGGCAAAATGGTGCCAACCCGGGCGTTTTTTATGCCAACCCGGGCGTTTCCACTGTCCCCGGGCGTTTTTAATGCTGAAAACGCCCGACCCGGGCGTTTTTGCCGGTTTTGACTGCTTCGCGCAACATTCGTCAAATGGCCATAACTTCTTCATCCGAGCTCCGATTGAGGCGTGCAATATACCCACGCGAAGCTATTTCAAAGACTAAGATAATGGTGTTAAGATAAAAGAATTTGGACACCATCTTGATAGGCAACGAACAGTTTCAATCAGACCCTACTCCACATGTACATCTATCAACTAATATATAATAATCAAACCTTAATGATCAATTGATAGATGATTTAAATATACAAAATAGGAGAAAACTTGGAGTATAATTAGTATCATTTGATTCACATCAAAAGGCTACATTACACAATTTTATAAGTTTTACCTCTCTCAAATTTCCAATTGGTTGTGAAATTTATCCGACTTATTAAATAAATTTGTGTATGGTATCATTCAATTCATTCACGAATTATTAGACGTTTCATCCATCCCGCGGTACGTGATATCATTTATCCAACTTATTTTGGCATATTTGGTTGCAAGGATTCTATTTGGGAAAGTAATCTGATTCCTTAAATTTTAAAATCATGTACTTCCTCCGTCCGCGAATAGAATTCCCGTTTTTTCATTTTGGTCCGTCTGCGAATAGGAGTCCCGTTTCATAATTACCATAAATGGTAAAAAGGCCCACATTCCACCAACTCATTCCACTCGCATATCATTTAAAACTGATATATATAAGTGGGACCCCTATTTCACTAACTTTCTTCCACTCGCTTTTCTTAACATTTATTAAAACCCGTGCCGGAATGGAAT
Organism: Salvia hispanica; assembly: GCF_023119035.1. Lineage (NCBI taxonomy): Eukaryota > Viridiplantae > Streptophyta > Magnoliopsida > Lamiales > Lamiaceae > Salvia > Salvia hispanica. Next base: position 28,270,415 of record NC_062965.1, read on the forward strand.
GAGACTCCTATTCGCGAGCGGAGGGAGTATTTGTTTTGGTTTTTAATCAAACTGAAAAAGTAATCAGAATCCCGAGACAAGATAAGTTAGTACAAATTTTCAGGATTCTAAAATCCTAACTTTTCTTATATATTCTTTTTCCAACTTTTAGGATTCTATCATATTTAATGCAATACAAGTATAGTTTTATTATTATTATTATTATTATTATTATTATTATTAAAAATAATTTAAAAGTTTAAACCATACTTAATTGCGCTATAATAAATAACTATAATTAAAATTATCATAATTATAACTATATTATTATAATATTTATACATATTTATTATTATCATAATCATAATTAATAATTTATTAAATAATTAAAATATAATTATATAATGTAAATTAAATAATAATAAATATTATTTTATAAATTGATAATTAATCAATAAATTCATAGTGAAATGTCAAATTATAAAATTTAATCAATTATAATATCCATAAATATTATAATTATAATAATCATATTTATTAATATAATTATTTATGATTAAAATACTCCATTAAATTATAATTTCAATTATATTATCATATATTTTGATGGATAATCCATATTTAAGCTAATAGTAATAAATATAATAATATAATTATTCACATTTGTAATTAATAATTTATTAAAAAATTTATATCATTATTCTTTTTTAAAAATAAAAATAATGACAAGTAGGAGTATAATTTTAGCTTGGTGTTTAATATAAAATTTAAAATCTTGATATTTTCCAAATACAAAAAAGTAAATCATTTTCCTTGATAACTTTGCTTTCCCGTTAACCAAACATGACCATTAAGTTTTCCGTGGCATTCTTCAGGGGTAATTACACTATACATACAAATTGTTTCATCAATGTTTCAATTTAGTACAAAAAGTTTTAAGTTAGCATATATATTATTCAAAAAGTTTGATTAGTGTTTCAAATTAGTATATTCCGTCAAATAACACTAACACCGTTAGCTTTTTCTTATTTTTCATCATTCATTCCAAAATTTGATTAGTTTTTTGACCGAACTGAGTAGCTGTGAACATGAGATACATGAAGTCTTCAACCGTAACTTGAACTCCCAACTCCGCGAAAACATCGACAGCCGCCAACCTCGAGAGCTCCTCGCTTTTACACAGCGTGCACCTTGTCTATGTTGAACACCGCCGACACTTTCCCCCATTCGTTGTCAGTTTCATGCGGATTTCCCTCTTCCAATTCCACACAGGCCTTCACCATTCTTTCATCCGTTCTCCTCCCACATAAATTCGAAGATTTATCCATTATGGGCACCTGATTATCAAGAAATCTTGATTTGGAGTTGAAGAAACATAGATTTCTGAACTGAGTTCCTGAACTACATGCTGTTTCAGGGGTTTGAAATTGGTCTCAAGGTCATCGATGGTGGTGGTGTTGATGATGGGAATGAGAACCATATATATTTAATCATTATTTTAATGAAAATGGAATTTCTTCTAAGTGTTCATGTTAACGGTGTTAGTGTTATTTGACGGAATGTACTAATTTGAAACACTAATCAAACTTTTTGTAAGATATATGCTAATTTAAAATTTTTTGTACTCATTTAAAATATTGATGAAACATTGTAATTAATCCTAAACCCTAATTATCCCGCATAATAACAAAATCCGCACCCTTTATAAACGAATAGCACCAATTTTAAACTAGTTCACAGAAAAGGAAAATCATTAACATTTAAAATTGGATTCCATTTGCTTCCGCCTCTTCACTTTCACCACCATGGCAAAAGACACCCAAATTCATGTGAAGAAGGAACTACTCGACCCGAATTTCGCGCCCAAACCCTACTCCGCCCCGGCCAGTACCCGACCCTCTGCCTTTATCGACCTCTCCAGCTCCGACTCCGACTCCGACGACGACGATAATGCGAGGAAGAAGAGGAGAATGGCGGAGAGCGCTGTGCTGCCGGTGGGGTTTCTGGATCCGCTGCCGCAGCCGTCGACCGAGCAGCTTCCTCTAGCGCTTCCGTCTACCGCCGCGCCGGCGCACGCTGTTTCTGCTGCGCCGATTGCGAAGCAGTTTTGGAAGGCGGGGGATTATGAGGACGCGCCGTCTGGTGACTGGGGTTATTCTAATGGTGACGCACACTTTTTTCTCTCTTCTTCTCCTTTATTGCTTGTCAAAATGCTATGTTGCTTTTCTAATTTTGTTTTTTAACTTGAGTTGTGGCTTTAGAGATTTTTGAAAGTTGTAGAAACTGATTTTGGGTGTTCTGATTGTTGCTTCCTGTGGTGTACCCTATCCCTTTTAGTTGTTTCCGTTCTGAACGTTAAGAGATGAGGATGCCGGTTTACTTCTCCTGTTTAGGAACATAAAGGGGGAAACGTAAGAACCTGGTATAATCATGTAGTAACTCTTTAGTGGGGTGTTTCAGTCGATATTTTTGAAATCATTAATCAGTATTCAGTTCTCGATGAATTAATATCTTGTTCGATGGGAAACAACTGACCGGGGTTTTTTCGTTGGGCACTGAGTTTGAGAATAGAAGGATCAGATGCATCTGTGCAAAAGTATTGAGAAAATAGTGACAAACTTACTCACCAGCTAATCATCATTGCATGTGGGGGCTAGTGTTTAATAATCACTTGGTATTTTTGAGTTATTGAGATGGTTGTTGATGCTTCTGTAGTTCTGTTAACCTTGTGGTGTTAGTTTTACTGAAAGGTGGTTGTTGATGCTTCTGTTAACCCTAAACCCAAATAAAAAGGTGGGAAGCGTTAACCTAAAATTGCCAGGCTGAAGTGTGTTCTATGTGTTGAGTTGTGATCCCTGCGTACCCGAGAACTAAATGGAACCTCATGTAGTTTAGCTTGAGTTACACATACCACGAGAAGGATTTGTTTACATATACCCCTATACCCTATCATCGAGTTCTATTTAATCTGTATAATGGTGCTTAATTTTTTTTGCATCTGCATGCATCTCTGGTTATACGTTTTTAGTGAGTCTGAATAGTGACACTGGATGGATATAATAGCTAAATTGTTTCTTGTGTTATATACACAGGTGGCATGGACCATGTCAGAGTGCATCCGAGATTCTTACATTCCAATGCTACCAGTCATAAATGGGCTCTTGGAGGTAAATGAAGTAATTTTATACAAATATAATGCACATTTCTGCTTCATGTTTAGATGCAATGGTGCTACTTTATTCTGATGTGTTTGGTCTAACATGGATTTATCATTACAGCTTTTGCAGAACTCATGGATAATTCATTGGATGAGGTAAGTGAATTTGTTTCTTTTTTTCTGCTGATCATTATCATGCCAGGATTTTGTTTGCCTTGGGCGTCGTATTTTAATTTTCTTCTTACTCGTACAGGTCTGCAATGGAGCGACATATGTTAACATAGACATGGTGAAAAGTAAGAAAGATGGTGGCAAAATGTTGCTGATTGAAGGTATTATCATAAAAGTTTCACTTACTACTTTTCTTAATAGTTGCCCTGCATATGGATGATTATAGAGCATGGATTGTGAATATTTTTTACTTTTCTCCACCTGTATAAAGTTGTAAATTTGGCAACTTACCTTGGCACTGCATCAATCTTTCAGTGTGTCTGTGACAACAGTCTGAATTATTTGCTGTGGTTAGCATTCTTTTGCTCACATCTGCTATTGTTATTTATCTGTTTGTTTGATTTACTTGCTTTTTTTTTTTTTTCTGTTTAGGCATTACGCAGGCTCTAAAATTTTATACTGCCATCATTTTTTACTGGTTTGTCTTTGAAAGCAAAAGTAGGATATTTTTCTTAATTGTTCTTCCTGTTTACTTTGAGGGCTCCACAGAAAATGGAACTGTAATAAATTTGAATAACTTTGTGTTTATGCATAATGTAGACTAATAAAGAAGTTGCTGACACCATAACCATTTAAAGCTTATTTCTCTTCCGACTGTTCCGTGAAAGGAGGGTCTTTTTATCAACTGTTTTTTCACCTGCTGCCTTTTTACTTGGAGATCTGCTTAGATAACGGTGGTGGAATGGATCCGGAGAAAATGCGTCACTGTGTATCTCTAGGTTATTCTGCAAAGAGCAAAATGGCAGATACTATTGGGCAGTGTAAGTTCTCTCTTCTTTTTTTTCACACTCTCTTATTACGAGCACACACACACACACTGTTACACATATCTCTTTCATTATCCGTATGTGTGTACTCCCCACACCCTGCACCTTCAGACATATCTACTCATGCATGATGAGACTTTGAGTTATTTTTTGATAGTCCTTGACTTACTATTTGAGCTCTATGTCTCAGATGGAAATGGTTTTAAGACTAGCACAATGAGACTTGGTGCTGATGTCATTGTTTTTTCTCGATGCCGTGGGAAAAATGGGCTAAGGTTTGCATTCTCCATAAAGTACCAAGTTGCTTTTGATTTTTGAATTGTAGCAACAGTTTAGCTTTTGAAGTATGTTTTGAACTGTATCTAAATTGTTATTGTATAACCCAATAACCGAAGTAACTATGATCATCTACTCAATTCTCTGTGCTTTTGTTTGCTTGTTATCTTAATTTCTGAATAAGTTATGGTTGGCCAAATTTTTTGAAACACGAAGTGTTGGAAAAATGTCTAGGTGGCTGCCTAGTTGCATACAGTAGTAGATTCTCATTAGAGTTAGTATTTATGATTGAAATATTTTGCTATTTCGAATCCTGGTACATATCTGGTTGAAGGCCACAATAGCAGATAATTTTTTCAACTGCCAGCATCTGGAATACTTTTCTGTGATCCACCCTTTCTAATTATTGTTTGTATTTAGTTTAATTAACAATTCTCTGTTCGTCATACCTGATGAATGCAGCTTACATGATCTTTTATTTCACAGCTATGCAAACCAATTTATTTAACTTTTGCATTTAGGTCAACACAAAGCATTGGATTGCTGTCCTATACATTTCTGCGGAGCACTGGGAAGGAAGATATTGTGGTTCCCATGGTGAGCAATTGTATACCCCCACCCTACCGAATTCTCTTTTTGAATAGAGTATCTGAACTGAAGTGTAACATCTTTAGTTCTTTTTTTGCACTAGGATTTTAGTATTGCAATGAGCATTACTTTGACTTGACCAGGATTTTCTTAATTCTTTTGATCCTTCTTTTTTACGTGCTTCATGCATATTGGAATTCATTTTACTGTTTAAGTAACTGCTTTAATAATAGGATAATATTTTATAGTATTTTCCTTTATTTCGTGGTTTTGACTTTCTTTAAATTACAAAAAGCTTGACTATGAAAGAAGTGGACAAGATTGGATCAAGATAATTCGATCATCAGTCTATGACTGGGATCGAAATGTTGAAACAATACTGCAGTGGTCTCCATTTTCAAGTGAAGATGAACTTCTTCGGCAGGTGATATATTTTTTCCATCTTTTTCTTTCTTTTATTACTGTTCTTCGTTTGAGTTGTTTCCTAATATAGATTAATATTTGATGTCCTGATTTTACATAATAGAAGCATAAAATCATGTCGTTAATATCAATTGCATCAGCGGCATTGTACAAGTGTCAGACTGTCGGTACAAGACTAAATGTTTCCTACCTTTTCTTTTTCAAGCTCAGATGAAACCATTTAGTAGAATGCAATCTTTCTGCTTCCTGGAAGTAAATTTTTGTGTAGTCTGTGTTTTGGTGTCTACAGAAGCATTGTCCACTGAAATACAACTATAGAAGTCAATTCAAAGCTCACTTCAAGGTGGAGGGTGAAAAATATGTTAAAGTAATGGTATATGTAAATATATATGCATACATACATGCATACATATGTTTATGTTTTGTTTTTTTGTATTATGTGGGTGAATGCTTTGAATGCAACTCAAGATGCTACACTAGGTCTTCATCTTGTAAGATGCTTGGATCTTGTTTAGTTTTGCTTTCAAAAGCAATAGTTTTTGTTTTTTCTAGAAAACTTTAGATTATAAAGTATGAAGGACACTTGATTCACTGACATGTCAAGTTTGATGTATGGGACTGAAACTGCTGTGATGCTTGGGCTTTTTGGACAAATAATATTTTGTTTGCTTGACTTGCTTTTTTTTTTCTTTTTCTTTTCTGTGTAGTTCAATCAAATACAAGATCAGGGTACTCGTATAATAATATACAATATTTGGGAGGATGATGAGGGACTGCTGGAATTGGATTTTGACACAGATCCACATGTAAGTTGCAACTGTCTTTTATGTTTGAGGATATCTTCATTTACGTTGATAGTTCATAGCATTTATTCATTTTCTTTAATTATATCTTAAGGACATCCAAATCAGAGGTGTCAACAGAGATGAGAAGAACATTGACATGGCAAAGAAATATCCTAACTCAAAGCATTTTCTAACATATCGTCATTCATTAAAGGTAAAAATCTCTACTATGATGCTCTGATATTCTATGCTCTATATTGGTGGTCATTTCCTGAGTTTTATTTATCTCATATGAAGTTTAATTTGTTTCTTTTTCAGTTTAAGTTTTCAAACATTTCTAAATTTTATCATTTATATTCATATTAGGGGTTCAAAAAGTTGCTTAAACAGGAATTTATCATTTATTGGTGATCTGTTAGTAAAGATCTATCAGTTGAAGCATGGCCATAGAAAGCTTTGTGTCTCTTTTCTATCCCCAGAAGCTAAGGTTTTAGAATTTCTCAGTATTTCAGCAGAACCTAGTGTGGTAGAGTCTATAGAGAAGAGATAGATCCGTAAAATAAGTTTTGGATCTATTCCCAATTTATTATTTTGATTGTGCTTACAATAGTCGATCCACATTACTTATGCTTCTTTTTTGTTGCAATTACTTTCCAATTTTTGTTGGGGACAAATAAACATAACATGCAAGAGCTTCAAACTGTGCTTTTCCTCTTCTATATGTACCATTTGAATTTTCTTGATAGATACTGTTAACTAGTGTCCTTTTCATTATGCAATTTGATTCATAGTCCTTCCCTACTCTTCTTTCTTGTTTTTGTTATACAGTTCTTTCTACAGAGGTGCAAGTAATATACAAATGTACAAAATTGCAAATTAGATATTTGACTAAGAAATTTAATGTCATTCAACAACTTTCATTGTTTATATTGCAGAGTTATGCAGCTATTCTCTATCTCAGAATTCCTCCGGGCTTTCGAATAATTTTGCGTGGTAAAGATGTTGAGCATCACAATATTGTGAACGATATGATGATGTCTCAGGAAATTACTTATCGTCCTCAACCCTCTACTACTGAAGAGATTCCAAAAAACTTAAATGTAACTTATATTGCTATTTGCTTTCATTCTGATCATTTGCAATTGCAATTTTGATTGTGCTACTTTTTTGCTAACTTCTGTGTTTGCATAGATGGTTGCTACTGTGACTGTTGGCTTTGTTAAGGATGCAAAAGCTCACATTGATGTTCAGGGCTTTAATGTCTACCACAAAAACCGGCTTATTAAGGTAGTTGATTTTTTCTGGCACTTAAGAAACAGCTTCTGCTGCATGTTAGCTTTCTCTAGTTGGTGTATTTATTTAGAGTTGAGCATTATTGTAAGTTTGTACAGAAGCATTTGTTTCTTCCTACTGTTTCTTTATTCCTGATAGCTTTGGTGTGGAATTGTTCTCAATTTTGAGTTGCACAGCTTGGAACATGGCATCTAGGTCATTTTAACTTTTCATTGCATTAACTTTCTACAAGCACAATATGACTTGCAATGGGAGTTTGTATCCATGCATGACAACATCATCACTTCATACGTATACAAGATAATATGAAGCTAAACAGAAGCTACGTGTGTAGCTCATGGATGGACATTTATTTAGGGATTTTAACTGTCATTTACTCTAATGAAGGGAATATTGAGAGAGAAAGTAACTTCTTTATTGCTATAAACTGTTTTTCATGTTTTTATTCATTAAATACGTTATTTTATTTCTTACTTACCGTAACGCAACTTCTGAAGGACATGATATTGTTTGGCAGAATATTTTTGTCAATGTGTCTTTTGTATTTCTTTGTTCTCATATTTGTTTCATGTACATCTATTCCTTCATTTCTGCACTTGAATGCATTGCAAATGTTTAAAATTTTCATATTTCCAGCCCTTCTGGAGAGTTTGGCATCCACCTGGCAGTGATGGTCGTGGAGTTATAGGTACATTTTAAGAGTTCTATATTACAAGATCGGTGTTTGGGTTAAGTCTCTTAAAGTTGTATACATATCTGTGTTGAAGGTGTGCTTGAAGCAGATTTTGTTGAACCAGCTCATGATAAGCAGGGTTTTGAGCGGACTACAGTTCTTTCTAAACTTGAGGCTCGATTGATACAAATGCAGAAGACATATTGGTCAGTCTAAGTACCTATATATTGCTTTTAAAAACAAATCCTAAAAAAACTCTGGGGATATTCTAATTGTGGCCTTTTTCAGGACTACAAACTGTCACAAAATTGGCTATGCTCCAAGAGTTAACAAAAAAGTTAATCAAAGAGGTAATATAGAAGGGTTGATGCTCAAATGAAACCATAACTAGGAAGAGAACAGAAATGATAGTCAAAAAGCAATATTTTTGAAATTAAAGCATATTAGTTGTTAGCATCCAGTATGATGTTTCATGTTTTGACTGAAATACATTTGTTTTCAGAGATCTCTCCTGATTCTTTTCCTCGAGGTTCTCGATCGAAGATGAGAAATTTCACTTCAACTGACAAAACACCGGTCAAGTTTGGGGACAAGGGAAGTAACAGTGGGCGTTTGAATGGCAAGGGTGATGTCAAGAGAACTACGAAACAACCAAATCGCACTGAGCAACCCTTGTCTTCTGATGAGTATCTAAGTGATGATGATAGGCGGAACACTTCCAGGAAGCATAATAATGGGTCATCCTCAAAGGATGTTTTCAGTAAAGACGGGTCACATAGGCCGTCGGGGTTGAGAAGTCGTAAAGGTGATGAAGATTACACACCTGAAATGCCTTCCCGAACAACCAGAAATTCAAAGTCACAGGTGAGTCCTAGATTTTGGTTCCTATGTTGGCTCATTTCTTGTGCAGCATGCTTTGGGTCATCTTTTAATCGAGGGGCTGAATTTTATGGTTTGAAATGACTGGATTGATATCCTTCAAATAGTGGAATTGACGTCCAGTAAAAATCAGTCAAAATCAGTTTGAAACATTGTGGACTTCAAACCTCCAAGTTGCCATCAAGTGTTTGCTATTATGATTTCCAAGTCCCATTTGCAAATCCTTACAACCAATGCAACTTATAAACAAATTGTTGATCTCCTGTGTGTATAGAGTGGGGTCAAGGGTCCAATCCTCACCACCCTTCTTTATCCAATTCAAAATCTGAGGGACTGTTTGTTGCAGTAACATTTATTCATTTGTCATTTTTTGAACTCATAGATTTTTAAAAAAATGCTGTTTTTATGTGATTATCAGGAGAATGGCCTTAACGATGCTGGAAATTCACCATCAAATTCAAGTTCCAGTTTATTGGATCGGTTGAAATTAGAGAATCTCCGGTTAAAAGAGAGGTACCATGGTCTTTCCTGAATTATGAATTTATCTTGGGCTGTGTAAACATCTCAGTAAATCGATCATACATTCCTGAATTCACAGATTGAAAAGGAAAGAAGAGGAGGTTCTAGGTGATTTGCTGAATGATTTGAATAAAGAAAAAGAAAGATCCCAGTCTCTCGAAGCTCAGGTTATGTTCATAGATATAGATATTTCATGATTTTTTTGTATATGATCTTGTTGTATAGCAGCATTAAACTCTGCAATAGTGAGAGTCATTTATCATGTATGTCTACTTTGGCTGATGCATCGGCATTATCACTCAACAGCTACAGGAGGCAGGACAAAAACACGAGGAGCTAGCTAAAGAGCAGGAGAGTTTGATTGAAATATTTTCAGAAGAGAGAGAGCGGCGTGACATAGAGGAGGAGAATCTGAGAAGGAGCATGAAGGTTTGTCATTACCTATTTGATTTGGCTTCCCTTTTCGTTGTATAACTGAACTCGTCCAGTGTTTATCCATCAGGAAGCATCAAACACGATTAAAGAGTTGCTGGCGAAAATGCGAGTTTTGGAGAGGTCATGCAACACGAAATAGGCATTGCTGATGTATCTGTTTTTGGTTTGGTATAGAGTTGTACATGGTAGGTCTGTAGTAGCTGAGGCTTCGTTAGTTTGCTGATTTCTTCCACAAGGTATCAACTCTTACCCTTTGCTCTCTTCATCTAGGAAGTTAACCTTTTCTTAGTTGCGACTTGCTAGCTATGTTCATGGGTAATTTTTTTTTTTTTTTTGTAAGAACTCTTCTGTCTAATCATTCAAATTTAGTGGATTAAATTCACTTGTTGCTCATCTACTATTTACTCTTTATTGACTTTCTAAGCCTGCTTAAATTCTTCGTCAAGTGGAGTATAAAGTATAGTAGTCATTTAATAATTTCAATTTTGTAAAGTTTATTTATTTATTTTGAAATGAGATTAGCTTGTTTCGGTTAAGTTGTTGGTTTCATCATATATAGTCCTTGGATCGTGATATGCTAGTGGTAAATGTTATTTTCTAACGACCTTAAAAATCATTGATGGAATTTGATATGTTAATTTGGGGTTTGAGAATAAACTCATAGGCTTCAATGGCAAAGTTTCTTTTAAAAGATAAGTTCAAATTGTAACTTGGATTTCATTTTTAAATATTAAAAATAATTATTTTAACTTCTAACTAACTCTATTTTGATAATAAAATAGAGAACATTTTGTTATTAAATATTTGTACAACATCTATTATAGTTTTTCAAATTCTATTGCACAGTCCAATATTCATTTTATAGTAGTGTTACATTTTACACCAAACTCTGAAAAATCAAATTGCTAGAAAATGGAATTTAAATTATAGTACCATTTATCTAAAGAAATAGAAATTCATAATATTATTTTTACCAAAATAATGAAATTAGTCAAAAATAAAAAAGTAACTGATATTAATTTTTGAGTAACTAAATTTTATATATACTACTACTACTCTACTATTTATTATTGGAGCATTAAAATACCCGGAATTTTTTTTGCTGAGAGTCTACCCAGAATGTTGCTTCCTCGGACTTTGATGATGATTATAAGCTCAAGATATGCGATTTTAGGTCAATTTAGAAAAAAAGATTAAAAATCCATGATCTGAACAAGTCTACATTATTGAAAATACCCATGATGTAAATATTATTGAAACATGACATGTAAATGGATGTCTACCTAATCTCTCTTAGGCTGTGCCACATAAACCGACTCCGGATAGAGCAGACTCTTAGCTCCGCTGTAGTCCACAAGCTTCTTACTAAGTGGCTCAGCATCCGCGGACCCCGGATTCCCGATGTAAAACAATCTATACATCCACTCCAACACCTCCGGGCAAAATATCTTCCACAGATAAGTCATCCTGAACCACCTCGGCTCCGTCAGGTACCTCTCCCCCCTCACCGCACTCCTCACTATCGCCTTCGCACAGCTATCCGCCCTCTCAATCGGAATCACGCTCACTTGCACCTGCACCTCATAACCACCACCGGTTATAAATAATACTACTATAATGTGGAATACTACAATAAAAGACTAATAGAGAAAATAAAAGGAAAATTTTAATTTTTTTAGAGAAAATTAAAGACTGAAAAAATTTAAACTTTTCTTTCAATGTTTGATTGATGAAAGTAGATACACAACTTACATCTCTTATGTCCTGATCAACTTCGAGTCGGCCACCCTTTGTCAAGAATTTGCCCTGAGTGAGTTCGGATTCTATGAATCCGGGTGTGACTAGGGTTATGCCTATCTCCGGTCCAAACTCCACCCGTAGTGTCTCGAAGAATTGTGCCATTGCCGCTTTGCTTGCCTGCAAAGGGTAAAATAGTCTATGAGATTTATATAATGGTTCCATTTTATTAGAGTGATGTGAGATACTGACGTTGTAAAAACTCATCCTGGGTGCAGGCAGCCATGATGCGGAAGACGAAAGCACCACGACTCGGCCTCTACTGTGGCGAAGATAGGGTGCAGCAAATCGAGTCATGTATACAGACCCCCAGAAGTTTACATCCTGCACCACACCAACAATCAGTTACTTATTTTCCCATTCCACATTCGTTGAATCATTTCGAAAATCAAAATATTCCCTTTCTATGAATTTGGTGATCCTTCATCAGAAGATTGTCCAACGAAAACACAAGATGTCCCAACTTTCCTAAATAATTTCTTCTTTTATCTAAAACCAACATTTTAATCTTTCATACTCTAAAGATTACCCCTCTAAATTGTGATTTATCCTTTTTTTGGTCAAAAATCAACATTTTTAATTCTTCCAATTTAATTTGTTATCTTTTTTCAGTCATTACTTTATTTATTCTCAATTTTAATGTCCATCTTTAAATTTCATGTGTCCACTTAGCTCACTAAGTACCATTTTCTTAAACTAATCATGTCCAACACTTGACACTTCACTTAGAGAACACTATTCCTTCAATACTATGGCAATTGTATTTTATTGTTCACTTAACTTTATTAATCATCTCATTTTTTTCTCTCCTTTTCTTTACCAATTTTTACATTAAAATCCACCAATTTTAGATTAAAACTCTGTGTCTGCGTTTGCACTATCAAGACTATTTTATGGACAAATGCAGTATATCGCACAGAGAACGAGATATGGACGAGGGAGTATTTGTTAATATACTAAAACTTAAAATAGTAGTACTTTCTTACCATAATTGCTCTGAAATCAGTAACATCGTCGACTTCTTCTAGCATCGCAACTGATGTCACTCCAGCATTATTGACCAGATGATCCACTGCATTGATCAAGTTAACTCATTACTAAAACACACTCTTATGTCTCTAGTGTGCGTGTATTAACATAGTGATAGAGTGACCAGAGTCCATTACCATTACCAAAACACACTCATGTGACGCGGTCTTTAAAATTTATATTTACCATTACCATTAATTACCAAAACACACTCTGCGACGCGGTCTTTAAAAAAAAAAGTGAAGAAGAAAAGAAATAATCTTACGCCTTCCAAAATGATTCATAGTTTGATCAACAACCCTCCTGCAGTCGTCGACCTTGGACACATCAGCGCGAATAACCACGACCTCCGGCGATCCGAGATACCGCGCTGTGTCGGCCACCTCCTGCAGGCTCTTGTCTCTCCTCGCCGCCAGAACCAAGCACGCCCCCTTCTTAGCATACTCGTATGCAAGGCTCTGCAAATTCAAATTCAAATTCAAATTAATTACTAGGGAGTATACTTTTGCAATTAGGTAGTTGGATTGGATAATTACTTCGCCTATGCCGGAGGAGGCGCCGGTGATGACGACGACCTTGCCGGAGATGTCTTCGGCGAAGAGGGCGCCCAAGATGGAGAGGAAGAACTTGAAGATTTGGAAAGGTGGGAGGAAAAGCATGAGGGAGAAGTAGGTAACTGGGGGAAGAGTTAGGTTGAGGAAGGCGTGGATTAGTTCTAGCATCGTTGCAATTTGTGGAGAATGATCGGAAATTGGAGATGATGATGATGAGTATATATATGGGAGTGATGCATCATGCATGTTTGGAGAATGACACGTATTTTGGTGCATGAAGCGGTGCCGTTTCCCAATCCCAAAACTCATCTTTCTCTTTCTTTCTTCATTTCAAATTTCATTAATATTTCAAATTATGGTGTATTTATCATCTTCTAGCTATTTCAAAATCAAGACTTTCAGATGTTTATAATAAAATAAATTTATCCTATAAAAAAATTATTGATTCAAGGACAAGGCAGACAAGTTGGGTAATTTTTAATTTGCTGATTACGAGGGATGACAAAATATTATAGTAGTAACACGTGAAAAATAAGAACTCTAGTCTGTTGATATTGTTATTGTGTTTATTTATTTTGGCCAATTAAAATAATCTGGCCCAAGGTAGTTCCATATTTTGGAGCTATCATAGCCAAAGCCCAATATAATTAGGTCATGGATGGGCTTGGATTTTTATTATTAAGTAGTTCGGCTCAACATAGAACCATCTGTATCTTGGGCCTGACGGGCAGGGCGAGATATGGATCTGGACTAATTTTCTACTAAATATGCTTGGCCTATTCAATATTGTGTTTTATTGGTTTATTTTGCACTTTCTTAGGATAGTTTTATAATTAGTTTATTTTGTTTTGAGGATTTTTTTTGCAATTCGTGAAGATTTTCTTGAATGACTAGAAGAGCGGAGGGGTTTAAGTGTAAGAAATAGGGCTGGCAAAACATACCGAAATACCGAAATACCGCACTTATCATACCGAAAAAATACCGAAAATACCGAATTTTCGGTATACCGCACTTTTCGGTACGGTATGATACCTTACCGGTAGATTAAGGTACGGTAAAGGTATGGATTTTGCATATACCGCGGTACACCGCATCATACCGCAATTACGGTATGTACTGCAAAATTACGGTATATACCGTAAATAAATATATTTTTTTAATATATATATTATTTATAAAATTATAATATTTATATTTTTAAAACTAAAGAAAGATTAGAGGCATAATTGTAAAGCAGTAGCAAAATTCATTATTCTGTCCTAATTCTAAATCTCAATTCTTCAATATTTTATATATCAAACAGGTATGATTTGCGGTATACCGCGGTATACCGCAACACGGTACGGCATACCGAAAATATCGGTAAGATAAAGGTTTTCAAATTTTGACATACCGAATTTTTGGTATACCGCAAAAATTTGGTAAGGTATAGGAATGGCATTTAGTCATACCGCAATTTACGGTACGGTATGCGGTATGACATTCTCGGTGCGGTATACCATACCGTGCCAACCCTAGTAAGAAACTTATGGACATGATTGTATTGTCTGGAAAGAGGGAATTTGTGTGAGATTTTATTAGAGCAAATTGCCAAATGAAGAGGGAATTTGATTGCTGGTATTATAGCAAATGGTCATATGTATAAGTATAATCACACCTGATTAAGTTTTAGTCAGTGTCACGTTTTTTCAAAACAAATTACGCATAAAATTGGGTTATTTGTGAAGCTAAGAAATTTTGTAATGATTCAGTTTTTGGATCATGTGAGCAATCACACCACAGACAAATTCTTCGTCGATCCAATCATCTCAAAGTAGAATTTGGAACTTGGAAGAACAGAGAGTAGAAATCTTAACAGGCAACAGCCACTCTAATTTACAATGCACCCATCAACTAAAATTACTAAATTAGGTTCGTTTCATACATACAATACACAGCAGCTCAGAAAAAGAAAAAGAAAAACAAAAAGAAAAAGAAAAAGAAAAAGTGAAAAAAAAAAAAAAAAAGACAAGGTGAAGAGGAAATTTAAAATCAAAGTCAGTTTGTTTCTTCTCCTTCAGTATTCACTAGTAAGCTTCCTGCTCTCCCTGTGTCAAACACAAATTCCCATAAATCAATCCAAAACAATTACTACTACTGATATTATTACAGTACACATTTTTAACATTTTTACTAGTACCAAGTAGGAGTACCTTGTTTGTAGCTACATAATCTACAAATTTGCTCTTGCCCTTGGCCTGACGTGGGCCCCCTCCATATTTATTGATGAGCTTTTCTCTAACAAATTTCTCATATATGAAAGCAGCCCCTCTAAACTGTGGTAGAACCAACCATGCCACAAATCCTAGCTTCAAATCGTACCATATCGGTATCCTGCAATTTTTTTTTTTTTTTTTTTTTATCTATCAATTAGAGCTGACAATTTCTGACATCAACACAAAAATCAGACACGAAATTGATCCGATAACAACACAACCAACATTTGCCGTGTCGCATCAGGATGGTAGTGAGATCCATATAATTAATTAATAGTGTAATTAATATATGTAGTAAAAGGTTCGAAAAAATAGAAGTTGGATTATTTTTAGAAGACGAGAAAAGTTTAAACATACCATTCCAAAAGAGGTTGGATTAGCATTTCCATAAGAGTGAGAAAGGAATACAAAATCCAATAAGCAAGCCACTGCTCATCATCAACTTTTGATGTGCTCTCAATTGCCACAACTGATGCATATCTGAACAAAAAAAATTACCCAACACTCTCATCAAATTAACTGATTTTAAACATTATACAAGAAATCCGATCTTGTTCATAGACTAAAGATACACTTACAATGGGTAGAGTAGCATCACCCCTGGCCTGAACCAACATTGACCAGTAAATTCATCAACATATTTGTCATTTTTACCATAGTGAAAATGGGAAAAATACAAAAATATGAAATTAAACATATAAAGTTACCCAGCCAAAGAATGAAGGTAGGTGAGCAAAGTCCAGAAACGATTCATGCTTGTATCTTCACTTCACACCAATGAACTAAAGTAGAGTAGTATTTGTTTTGAGTTGGAAAAGTGATTTATAAGATTGATTTTGTCTCTGTTTCACTCTACTTTTTATATGCACATTCTAGAGTGTGGATTGGGACAAAATATTAAGGTGGATAATTACCTCATAAATCTCTTCACGTCTATAAAATAATTAAATACTACTATAATTAAACTTAGGGACACGTGGCGGATAGACAAGCGGCATCAGATCTGCGATTTAACGTGGCAAACGATGTTTAGCACCGCCTGTGTCAGTTCAAAATTTACGAGTATTTTGGTATTTAGTATCTTAATCATTTATACTAAATTTAAATTTACTATAATAAATATGATTTTAATTTTATATTAAATTTTTAAAAAAATTCTTATATTATGTCATTTTTATTTGCAAAACTAAAAAAAAAATTAATTTTGTTTTAGTATAATCTAAAATAGGTTATTTTTGTTCAAAATCAAAATAAAATTAATTTTAGAGCACCATTGAAACTAATTACCTATTTTATGGAGTATTATTATTTATAGTAAAATTAACTTGAACTCCAGTTTATGTAGGAATGGGAGAGTAGTACTATTTAATCAGGATTTGACATTAGATTAATTTAGTAGACCATGATGATTTCTTCATTCCAAAGAAATGAAAAGCGAATTTGGTTAGAGATTTGTGGAGAGGGGCTGTGAGTTCCCAGACAGATGCCACGTGTTGCAGGAGTCGATGCAGAAGGTCGGTGACACGTGGTTTCTTGTGCTTGGCAAATCTAATCTAATTGTAATGATTTTTGAACGGAGTTATTTTCTTCCCATGCTTTTTATGTTCTTGTATTCACTATTTGTCTACTCGGTGTAGTTCGCTTTTAATTCTCTTTACTTCGTTTTAATTGGGGGAGTTTGGACATTTAATATTTCAATTATATATTCGAGTCAAAGTTTAAATTACTCCCATTCAATTTTAAGTCTGCAATTTAAAATATATTTAGTGATATATGTATATAAATTGTACTACATACACAATCAAACTTTTTCAACATTTATCGTTAAAAATTGATTTATAAATATTAATTTATCTAAAATAAAGTACATATTAATCATTTTTTAACAATCTAAAAAAATTGAAATTTTAACTTAAATATATAAATATTTAAGAAATTGTTTTTACTAAATATTGTGTAATTAATTCGAATCAAGCTCATATTAATGTACTATAAATTTGACATAAACTTTCATAGTATCATTTATTTTTTATTGCTACATAATAATATAAACAAATAACAAAACTAATTCATAATTCAACTCAATTAAATCCAAATTTTAAAAATATTATGTATATATGCAATTTATGTATATTTATCTTTAATCCTCCATTGTTTAATGGGCATGAGTCTTATTTTTATATATATATGGAAAAATAATAATGGGGACACCATTGATCTACTGTAATGCCAGTATGCCACCATCACATAACTTTGAAACGATTACATTGTATAGTAGCAATGTATTTGGATCCTAAATATTTAATTAACATTAATTTTGTAAATTCAAGTTTTATCGGAAAGTAGTGATGGGGACAACGTCGGTGGTCGACATATAGCAATAGATGCCTCCATCATCTTTGAAACAATTATGTTATCAAGTTCTATCCAACTAGTTAAGATGTATATGTGTAAAATTCAATATAACTTAATAGAATTGTGACATTTTTTGTTTATATTATGTGTAGGTGTTGTTCGAATTATATACCCCACAGCACGCATTGGAGAACTGCCAAGGGATGACTTCCATCGGCCTCCGACCCCACCGGCATCCGCACCCCTGTCCCATCTCAACCCGGCCGCGACGGCTATCTTCCCCATAGAGGAGCTCTGTAAAGTTTTAAAATCCCTTCAAGGATGGGCTAAAAGTTGATATGGGCCTTAGTTATTCTATTACTTGTGTTAGTTAAATTACAGCCCATTGGGCCAGACTGTAGACCAACCCACCTTTCATGTAATTGCACTTAGTCCTTAAAAAATCATATGCATCTTCTTAAATCAGAACAATATGAATATCACTAAAATCACAACATTATACAATTAAACAGAATAAAATAAAATCACACACAAGAAAATATAATTAAATATCCTAATAATTTCAATAAAGAAAAGAAAAAAAAAAATTGCCCTATCTCTTTGACTAGATCTTACTGGATTTAACAATGGACGTTCTTATATCACGTACGAATACACTCACGACGTTGTTGATACTCTCGGAATAATAATATAGGCACACCTTGATTTTGAGTCGTGCCATTGTAAAAAAAAGTAGAAGTCATATCCTTTTTTACAATTATTATATTGCGAAATATGATGCGCACACACATGATATTGGTAAACTCATAATAGTCACACATCTGATCATAACCAATAATTAATACACACCCCAAATTGATTCATTGAAATAAATAAGGACAAATAAAAAAGGTTAGGAAATTAAGCGTCCAAACTCAATGTAGTTTCTCCTCCACCCTCAAATAAGTTGTTCAACACCAAACGCCCATTTCTTTCTTTTTACAACCTTCCACTTCATCAAACGTAATCCAACTCCTATGTTAATTAATTCCTTGTCAAATTAGGATTAATTTGAGTAGATCACCTACATTATTAATTGAAAAATCCAAAACTCTCCACCAAATTGGAATGTTGTGAAGCAAAGATTAGTAGAAAATGATGGCTTCCATACAAACCGCGGCCGCGGCCCTCCGCCTCCGCGACAATCATTCAACGAGCGTGGGCCCGGTCCAGTTCAACCGCGGCTGGAGGAGGAGCGGATGCGTGAAGATGAAGGCGAACAACGTAAACATGAGGATGACTCACACGCCTTTAAGGGATAAAGGCGGGGAAGCGGAGGCGAACGGCGGGTATTTGCTAGGCGGGTTTTTGGCGGAGGACCGGTTCGTGTACCGGCAAACGTTCGTTATCCGGTCTTACGAGACCGGACCGGATAAAACCGCCACCATGGAAACACTAATGAATCTGCTGCAGGTGAATTAATTAATCACGTTTTGCACGTGCATGTCATGATTTTTCTTACATGTATGCATGAATTTGGATTGAAGGAGACGGCTCTGAACCACGTGTCGAGCGCCGGGGTGGCAGGGAACGGCTTCGGCGCGACGCGGGAGATGAGCATCAGGAAGCTTATCTGGGCTGTCACGCGTATAAACATCCAAGTTGATGAGTATAGCTCTTGGTAAATTTATCAAACCCTATATTGATTGATTGTGGAAAAAAAACCCTAGAAAAGGGCTATCTTTTTCTTTAATTCGAATATATACTCTTTTAAATGATTCAAATCATTACTAAAGACTTTGTTTAGTTGACATTTTTGTAATACGTTGACATCTAATCATCCAGATTATTGTTTGGAGCTTGCATGATATAATATGTACTCCCTCCGTCCACCATTAATTGTCTATTTTTGTTCTAGCACGGGTTTTAAAAATATAAAGTAAAGTGGGTTAAAAAAGTTAGTGGAAATATGTGTCCCACTTTTATTTATTAATTTTATAATAAAATGTGAGTGAAATAAGTTAGTGGAATGTGGGTCATCCTTACCATTTCTGGTAAAAGTGAAAGTGGACAATTAATAGGGGACGAAAATGACAAAAGTTGACAATTAATGGGGGACGGAGGGAGTAATTTGCATTTATTTACCCCTCTAGATATAGATATATAAAAAATGATTGGTGTCGCAGGGGAGATGTTGTGGTGGTCGACACTTGGGTGGATGCAGGCGGTAAAAACGGGATGCGCCGCGATTGGATTATTCGAGACTACAACACCAACAAAATCATAAGCAGAGCCACCAGGTACGTACCTGGCGGGCTACAACAGAAATTGTCCAAAAAAACCATAAGATTTGGTCGTCTCTCAATTTAAAAACCATTAAGTTTTGATTTGTTCACTATTATATCCCATGGCAAAAAAAATATGGCCGTCTATGTGTAATGTATTGTTTTCCCGAGATTGGATGACACCGATTTCCTTATGAATAGACAACATCGTTTTATTCACCGACGACGACTTCTACATATGTTTTCATACTACAAAATATAATTTCACCAAACTTTTTCGCCGTTGAACAAACTCATGTGATCATGTCTGAAGTTTAAGGTTTTTCCAATTGATTTTTCAAAATTTGGGATAAATGATCACCAAACTATATGGCTTTTTATATATGCAAGAACTGAAATGGTAATAATTTGTGCAGTAATTGGGTGAACATGAATAGAGAAACAAGAAGGGTAAGCAAAATCCCAGATGCAGTGAGGGAAGAGATACAGCCTTTTTACCTTAACAAGGTAGCAATCACACCTCAGAATTCCGATACCCATAAAATTGAAAAGCTTACCGATCAAACTGCTCAAAGAATCCACAATGGTTTGGCTGTAAGTTCAATTTCTTGATTAGTACTCTATTCAGCCCTCTCTCTATATAAAATAGATCGAGGAGAATCGTCTTATCGATTAAATTGCATTTCATTATCTAATTTATTATATATATATATATATATATATAAAAGGATGTGATCATATCATAACTCATATTTATGGTGATAACCTAATAACCCTCATTTTATGGAATAAAAGTATCATTTTATGCATGCTGAAAAAATATTATTTTATCGTGTATAAATATCATTTTTAGTAAAAATGATACTTTTGACTCATAAAATGATAGGATTATTAGGTTATCACATAAATATGAGTTATGATATGATTGCACCCATATATATATATATATATATATATGCTCACCCAATATGTGATTCATATTAACGCAAATTAATGCAGCCACGATGGAGCGATATGGATGCAAATCAACATGTAAACAATGTCAAATACTTCGGCTGGCTCTTGGAGGTAATATCCACATACTATATATAATTCCACTATTAAATATACTCTTTTGTTTGCCATTAGATGCCTCGTTTTTTCTTCTTTGTTCAGCCGCTAGGAAATACTACTATTTTATTTCATTTTTATTATTTTATTAATTTTACTATAAAACACTGCCAAAAACACGAGCTTAGCGATCGAATATTGTATCATGGTGGTCGATTAGAGGAACAAGTCATTTACCAAGTAGTAATTTATTGGTCTTGTACTCAGTAAGTGCTCTTGCAAGTACCGTAAAGCCAATTACCGAGCAAATAGATGTTTGGTAATTGCTCGATAAAACTGCGGTACCGAGCAGGTTCGGGTATGTTTTCAAATTTATGTATACATCATTTTTGGGTGACAGAGCGTGCCTATAAATGTGCTTGAAGACTACAACATGACGTCGATGACCTTAGAATACAGACGGGAGTGTCGACAGTCAAACCTCCTCGAGTCGTTGACCACCATCACAGTCAACGGAGAAGACCAAAAAATGTTAGAATGCACACATTTGCTGCGCATGGAAGAGGATAAGGCTGAGATCGTTCGAGCAAGATCGGCCTGGCAGTTCAAAAAACCTCGTCACAATATCTAATTTTTTTATTTTTATTTTCCTTTAATTTTTCTGAATAAATGTTGCAAATTATTTGTATTACAAGTACTCTAAACTCTCCATATTTTTTCATATTAATTTGATTACTTGGGAATATTGTCAATAATTTGTATTGCAAATTATGTACTGTATGGAAAGTGAAAAGTATTTTTTATAGTTAGTGGTTATAGTAATATGATAATTATTTAAAGATTATTATAGTTATACAGGAAAAGTAAATAAAAAGAAATATAGACAATATTACCTAAGGACACAAAAATAGACGCGATCACTTGCGTGAGAAAATTTGAAAATAATCATAATTTAGGATGCAATATAAACTGTTTGAAAGTTGATCAGGCCAAATTATTTCAGTTTTATAGAAGTATATATCTTTTATATAGATTATATTTGTATTTTCTACTTTTAGTTGAGACAAAAAAAATGAAGACATTTTTAAAGTATTAGTGACATATTTAGAAATATAAATCAGCATCGTTGCATTAAAATGGGTCCTTGGCCGATTTTTTTAGTGAATAGCCTACAATATATACTAATTGCACCACAACAAATTGTTGTAGCAGTGATTTTGGAAGAATTGTAAGTCAACCAAATAAGTGTCATAAAAAAAATGAGGCGTGATTTAGAGATATGATGTCTCAATGCCATGATGCCCCTATGCTTTTTTGCCATAAGAATAATTCATATATGGACTAATATACCCTTATTTCAAAAGAAAGGAAATTAGATCCGTTTGAATATAAAAGGAAAGTCCAATCAAAGCACATTAATTATTAACTTTCAATAACTTTGGGGAATTATAATTAAGTCGTTAATAATCCTCTTTAATTTTGCATAATATAAAAGGATTTGAATTGGTTTACCTTCAAATGAAAATTCTTATTTTATTTTATTCAAACACTAATATAAAAATTAACTTTTCAATTGAATTGTTCATCTAATGGTAATCAATAGCAACTAATTATTTTATTATTAGATAATTCTTAAAATTCTAAATTATAAAAATAGTTATACACATATATATTAATTTCTTAGTATTATTATCAAACAAAATAATCAAGTCTTTTGATCTAACTATTTTATGGGTATTAAATCACTTTTAAAATTTGACTTCTTAGTAGTCATCCACGTCTATTTATTTTATTGGTATTAAAAACTTACTCATTTAATAGTCATTCATAATAAATTATTTTATTATTAAAGAATTAACTTTATACCATGAAATTACTATGATTAAATAGACGGAAAAGCTTGTGATTATGTTTTTTCAACGATATTCAACGTAATGTTCCAAAACTTAATGAATAAATTATGAGAGAGAAAGAGAAAAAATTAAGAACAAATTTCCATAAATAAAAATGATACTACTAATTACAGTGAATGGACCAAAATGACATAACCAAAAGAATTAGTATTTTTATAAAATTATTAATGCATTAGAATTTTTAATTTTTGAAAAATATTTATTTTATTATATTTTCATTTTCAAACAAAAGAATAGGTGAAATTGATAAAATTTTTCTTATACTTTTATCTTTTGTATTATAAAGGGATTACAAAAATTTGAAGTGAATTACATTTAAAAAATTATAAAAGTGTGTAACAAAATGTGGGTCACATTTCTCTAATATTCTAACTTCTTTAGGTATATATTTTTATTTTAATTCATATCTTCCACATTTATATATATTCCATAGTTAAGCTAGCACATCCTTATTTAAGATTATAATTAAAATTCCATTATGCACATAGTTGCTTTTTTAAGATGTAGGGGCAAAATGGTAGATGTAAAAAAGTGTGTAACAAAATGTCGGACATATGTTTTAAGAAAAAAACAAAAAAGTGTTTGAATGTGTAATAAATAAATATTGTAGTGGATGTTGGGACCCACTTTTAATTGAGTGTCTAATAAATAAATATTGTAGTGGATATCAGGACCCACTTTTAATACTTTTTTATTAATTGTACCCATTTTTAACAATTTGTAGGTATTTTTTATTAATTTATCTCAATCGGAACTCCTAAAACGGGACGTCCAAAATTTATCAATCGGGACTCTTAAAGCGGGACGGAGGAAGTAATATAGTTATAAGATTACAATTTTAACCTCATTATGACATTATGGCTTGGAGACATTATGTCTCTAAAACATTTTTCTAAAAAAGTAATGACACTAATATAGTAATATAAGAGGATGTTACCAATAAATGTAGCAGAATTATGTAATTTCAGATTATTCTACTATATTCAGTTTATAGATCTTCTAATGGTAGTTGCAAAATTTCAGGCTTTAATCATTTCGATGAAAAAGCTGATTTTCATCCGGTAGTTCGGATTCATTGTCTTTAATTTTGGAAAAAATTTGAGGTTCATATAGTCTAAATCGAGCGAAAAAAACAAGATGAAACTGGGATTTGTCATTCATTCATCCCATCCTGTTTCTATATAGTTTACTAATTTAATAGTCTACAACATATATTAGTAAGAAAAATTTATTTGTTCGAGTTCGGTAAACAAACCAATTTCCATCACATGAAAAATGTGACCATCGTGTTTGTTAAATATCAAGATCAATGTCTAACCAATTCATTAATAGAAATACACCACGTTTAAGGCAAAACTTAAAACTATTCTTTTTGTCTTCTAAAAGATTCCAACACTATTTAGGAGTAGTACTACTAATTAAAACTCCTTCTGGAAAAATTGTACAATTCATTTTTTTAGCCTGAACCCAAAACCAACCCATAGCATTTTATTAATTTACACATATGTTGATAACTCCGAAATAAATGAAAATATATTCAGATTAATTAATTAGTGTTTATATAACTGTATATCATGTCAAACTGGATTGACTTCTATTGTTATGGACCATGACAAACTGGATTGCCTTTCTTGTATCTTGCTATTTTATTTATTTGTTTTAATGAATAATGATTGTGTGTTTATCTTCGAGTTTGGTGTTGCTCATGAGTTGTTTTTCTTTTAGCTAATCTTTTGTCATACTTTGATTGACCTTCTACTATTTTGAGTAGTTGATTTTTTAGGCTCTTGAATAGTCTTTGATATATCGTGTGCTGCTTAGAGTGTCCACGGTGGGAGGGTCGCGGCCCTCGACCCGGAGGTGGCTCAGGCGCGGCCGCCCACTGCTAGAGGTGCGAGGAGGCGCGGCGGGGGTAGGGGGGTCCCATGGGAGAGGCGCGTGCTCAGCCCAGCCGATGCCCTTGGGCGCGAGGCGCGACCCTCTACTGCAGGGGGCTGAGAGCCACGGCCCTTGGACTTCCACCGTTGTGGTCGCCAAGTTTTTTTGGGAAGGGCCAAGTTTTGGTGGCTTGGGCATGCCGCCACAATTGGACACCCTTAGACTTTCTTCTTAACAAAGTTAGGACTTTTATTTCATACTATATCACACTCATTAGTATAAGACCTAAATGTGAAAAAAACCCATAAAGATTAAAAGTTGAGGGTGAATTTGATGTGGTCCAATGGTAAGTAAAAATTAGGGAATTCCGAAAAGTAGGTAACGAAATGATTGAGATGCTTTTGTATGATATATATGGATACTGTCATGCATGTGAAAGAGTACAATCACAAGTTGGATTATAGTTAAACAGCTTATTGCATCATAACAAATTCTTAAAGATTCTTTCGTATTTGTACTAAAGAGTGGGATCTCTCCTTTGTAAATAAAGGGAGAGGTTGGCTTGGATTCTATCTTTTGGATAAGAGACTTTTATTGAAAAAATTCATTAGATACAATTATACTCCAAGATTGGGGTTGCATCTAGTGTTCTATAAAGAGTGACTAAATGTAGATTACTCAAAAAATTATTGTCAAAGTTATGACCTCAAAATGTAGAATAGATCTCATATCATAATAAACTTTTGAGTTGCCTCTCTTGTTATAGCAATTAGGAGTAGGGGAGCATCATAGTCGAGGAGCTATAATATATAGTATGATGACCATGATGATTATGATGATGAAAATGGATGGACGTTGATGAGTCCATAAAATCATCATAATTCAGAGTACTTAGAACCGATGAATATGAATGAAGTAGCAATATGAATGAAGGAGAGGTGGTCAAATCCAAAATATGCAATTATTACTGAGAAGAAAATTTGTTAAATATTAGTACTACTAGTATGTTACTTTTTGTATTTATGATGTATGTAACGCCCATATTATAATACTATTTACGGGCCTTTCTAAAAAGCAAAGTCATTAATTATTAACTGTAAATGTCACTTGGAATATAGGATAATAATTGGGGGATATTCTATTCACAATATATCCAATATTCATTTTGCTATAACTATATGACTAAAATACTAGTAAGATTATTCTGGCAGGAGCTGTCTATAATTGTAGGAATGATGCTCAAATCATAAACTGACATATGTGATTAGGCAAAATACATATGTCTTTCTTCTTTTAATTTTTTATTTTATTAGATACAGTATAAATTTTTTTATTTGAGCAAGTATTTGTACTTTTATATTTAATATTATTATATTCTTATTTAATAAAATTGGTCATTTTCGTTATATATAAAATTACACATCATCTATTCATTTAAATAAATTTCACATAATATCTTAGCTGGATATTTGAAATAACTATT
The DNA here is from genome assembly GCF_023119035.1 of Salvia hispanica. NCBI lineage: Eukaryota > Viridiplantae > Streptophyta > Magnoliopsida > Lamiales > Lamiaceae > Salvia > Salvia hispanica. The sequence goes on from NC_062965.1 coordinate 28,296,998, forward strand.
ATACAAAAAGGCTAATATTAAAGTTCAAACAAAAAAATCTTCTTCGTTTTGCTATCTCCTTCAATGAATTTATTTGGATGTATAGTTGAGAGAGGTTGTCAAATAACTCAACAATCCTATTGCGTTTGGTTTATTTTGATTCATTAGAATTAGAAATCACTACCGACTCTGCTCATTTTTGTTGGGCTCATGAACGTGTATTTCATAGATTTTGCTTTAATTTAATTTTTGTATTGCAGAGTATAATCTTTCTTCACCTCCTATTTTCAGCAATCGAGTTCATTCTTTTAGCAAATTTACAATTTATTATGGAACTTAATTTAATCATAAGGATATTATTTAGATAACCAAAAGTGAAGGAAAATCATTACATAAGGTTCCAATAAAGTAAAAAAATAATAATACAAGGATAGTTATGCTGAGAATTTGATGAAACAAAAAATAAAAACATAAAGATCTCCATTTTATCTATTAAAAGAAATGTAAAAAAACAGACATGAACATTAATGATGTCAATGCATATTGATGAAAAAACAGATATGAAACAGAAATTAATACCAAGAAAAGCCTGCATTTACTCATTATTTCTATATGCATATTTCGAAAAATAACATATCATTTGGGATTCCACCAACAGATTTTTGAATAGACTACCAAAAACGAACACAATATATACACATATATACTAGTATCAAAAGAGGTACTAATAGAACCTAACGAATTTCGATTCCTCCTAAATTTCAGGGTTAGATATAGTTTATGACAAAAACTTTATGGCTCAATTGTAAAAATGATGAATCCAACTTAAAAAATATAAAGAAATGCCATCTTTTCACTTAAAAGTTGTAAAATAACCGATCACTTTCACCAAAAACAGTAAACTTTCAGGCCATTTTTTATGTTTATTAATATTCAAAAATTTGCAACCAGACCAAAAAAGCACTTAAGCCAAACACTATATACAACTACAGGATCAAGTATAAGTTAAAAATAAAATACTAGTATTATTGAGAGCAATTATGCGACAAACATTATAAATAAAAAGAAGGTACAAAATTCTTGCAAAATTCTACAAATCTTACTGTAGATTTATACTATGCATTACTGAATACACCTTCCAAGACAAGGGAGCACACACCAAGACATATGTTGCCCACAGCGAAAGGTCAGTCTTACCCCTCAAAACACTCTTCCCATTCTGCCCCTCACCTTCCCCCAAATTTACATGACCACACATGCATTTGGATTCTCGTCGCTGAACATCTGCGTTTGAGCATTCATCTGCTCGTGCACGTATCTATGCTGCTGGTAGAACTGCTGCGGGTAGTAGTTGTAGTACATCTCGTTCTTCCTCAGCTCCATCTTCAGATCCTCCTCCTCCGCCGCCGTACCAGCCTCGCCGGATTTGCTCTCCTTGCCGTCCTCCTCCGCTTTCTTAGCGTCGGATTTTTCTCCGTCCGATTTCTTCTCTTCCTTCGGCTTCTCCTCCTCTTTCTTCTCTGGATCCACCTTCACGATCGCCGCGTGCTTGCCGGTTTTTTTGTAGACGTAATCGGCGAGGGCTTTCGGCTCCATCATTCCTTTCACGGTGACCTGTGAGTTCGCCAGATTCGCCTCTGCGCTTTCAATTCCTGCAAATTAAATTGATTTTGAGTTGAATTGCTCTTCAATTGACCTAGATTCTCTCTCAATTAATCGAAATTGAAGGAATTTCAGAGCTTCAATGGCGTGAAGATGAGAGAGAGAGAGAGAGCGCACCTTTCATTCTGAGAATGCGCTTTCTGATTTCCTGCGCACAAGCATCGCAGTGCATATAAACCCCCAACACCACAGTAATCACAGAAGGCTGCAACCAAAATTGAAACCAGAGCTCAAATAATGAATCTCACCAACAAAAAAACTCAAAAATCGATTTGAAATTGAACTTACCTCCTCCTTTTTCTCCTCAGCTTTGTCCTCCACCTTCTCCGGCGGCTTCTCCGGCTCCTCCGGCGGCGTCGGAGGCTTCGGAATCGGAGAAATGAGCTCGACATGGCGGTGGCTCTTCCGCTGCACTCGCTTGAAAACATTCATCGGATCTGCCCTCTCGCCTTTCACCACCACCTTACTCGCTCTGCAATCAGTTATCACATTCTCAACTCCTGAAATTAAAAAAAAAATAGAAAAAAATAATTAATTAAACCAATTCAAAATGAAAAACTAACAGTTCTACGTGAAATCAAATTCAAATTAAATTGATACCTTCAAATCCTTTGAGACACCTGCGGACTTTCCTCGCGCAGCCCTCACAGTGCATGAACACCTTCAAAACGATTTCCTGAGGCGGCGGCGGCGCCTCCGCCTCTTTCTTCCCATCCTCCGCCGCCTTCGGAGCTTCCTCTTTCTTCTCCTCCGCCACCGCCTTCGGAGCTTCCGGCTTCTTATCCTCAGCTGGCTTTTCCTGCACCAAATTCAAAAAAAACAAGTAAATAACCAACAAATTTGTTGGATATATACAAATATATTATAACAGAGAGAGAGTGAGAGAGAGACCTCGCCCATTGGAGAGATACACCTCGAGTGCGTGTAAATTACACACAGAAATGAAGCAGGAGAATTGTTTGAGTTTATCAGATCTAGAGGCGGGCTGAATAGGGGTGCGTCATCACTATCACTGACGTGGCTCTTATATAGTACGTGGAGTGGTGTGGTTCGAGAAGGTTCGATTGCTCGAGATTAACTTGTCCACTTTTCTTATCCCGAATACTATATTATCCGGAGATGTATTTTAATTATACAAAGGGGAAGAATCATAACTTCATAGGAGTACTATTAATTTTACTGGATATTGTTATTAAGTCGAGTCATATTTATTCAACCGAATAACATTAATAGGAGTCGGTCGGATAAATCTAGATTAACTTGTCGAATTTATTTATCTCATTGAGTTTAATTTTAATTATACAAAGAGGAAAAATCATAAATTTGTAAGACTATTATTAGTTTTACTGGACATTGTTACGAAATTAAGTCGAATTATATTTATTCAACCGAACAACATTCATAGGAGTCAGATTATGCAAATAATCAATCATAAATTAGTATGTGTAATTGTTTTGACTAGCCATTTTTGGTGGCCGGTGCACATACCTTTTCACCATCTTATCTAGTAATCTACTTCTATAGTGAAATTTGGAAATTGCTTCTGAATTTTGACCTACTGTTTTCAATGTGTCGTGAATAAATCGAAAAATCTGATTTTGATGGGTAATAAATTATTGAATTTTATAAGAAAGTTTTATACTCGTGTAGTGCAAAAGAGGTGTTGGAAATTCTGAATTAATGAGGTTCAAATCTCTACTGCTACAACAATTTATTTGATGATGAAGATAACAAAAATAGTGGGATCTGACATGGAAAAATTGGTGTGTTATTACTGCAAGTAAATCTCAATGATATCTCATATCTCAAAGGAAATAGTGGTCTGTCAATGACGTAGGAATTAATACTACTCAATTTATTACCTATCCGTTGTGATGGGTTAATGTATCACACCAAAATCCATAAAATAAAAATTTTGAAGTAATTGTTGTTTTATGGGTTAATTATGATCGAATATACTCCTATTTAACTTTTTTAGTGATTTTATAATTCTAATTTTAAAAATATTTTAATTATATATCTAGTTCTTAATATATACGTAAAAAAAATTTGTATTAATTGTATATGTTTGAGTTAATGATCAAATATATTTGGCCTATAGGCCTTTAGTGAGTTTATAGTATTAATTAATTTTTTAAAATTTATCAATTTATCTCGATTTTTAATATATTAATTCTATTCTAATTGTTTCATCTTATTAATTCTATCTCAATCTTTTCTAATTTATTATACATTTATACTTACTAATTGAAATTTTATTCCAACTACGAGATGTGACGTGGTATGTCAAAACAAATGATACTCTCTTCGTCCCAACTAAATTGAGTTAAAGCTTTTGGGCATAGAGATTAAGAATATGCGTAGAAAAGTAAGTGGGATGATGAATAAAATGGAAAATATAAAGAGAGATAAAGTATGTGATAAAATAAAGTAAGAGTAATTGGATGTTTTGGTTTATGGCAAAATAGGAAACGACTCAACTTAGTTGTGACGTCCCAGAAAAGAATACGACTCAACTTAGTTGGACGGATGGAGTATTAATTTTTCAAAAAAATATAATGTATGCAAAAATTCACTCAATTTATTATACTTAAAAAACAATTTTTTATATGAAAATATGCAGTGTTATTTTATAGATTAAATAAAAAAACAAAATAATAATACAATATAACTTCTTACTATGTTCTAATACAATTATTTAATATTCATTTACTATTCAACTAAAGTAGATATATTTTGTATAAGAGCAATGATAATGACGATTAACGTCTGCCCAAAGCATGCCGCTCGGTATTGGCTGAGACACTTTGGTTCAATCTGGGGCTTAACCTATATCAAGTTATTTTTAATTTTTGACATATTAATGAATCATTGCGTAAAAGCCACAACAATCACTAAAAATATAGTATAAAAATTATTCTCGAAATTTCAAATATACAACTCCTATCAAAACAATTACTATTTGTATGCACTGTTACTGGAAAATATGGCATTGCAACGAACAATACATGTAATGAAAGATGATTTTAAATGTACATAGATCCAAAAGATAGAGATAAACACTCTATGAATTTGATATAAAACTTGTAGTGTTATTTAATTTTAAGATTGTTTTTTATCGACTATAATTAATTTATATATAAGTTTCTATTTAATAAAATAATTCTCATTTTCTATTAAAATATTTCGCTTCTTTTTTTTCTATTTTCATTTTATAAGTATTTGATAAAACTTGAGGTGATTATTTATGTTAAGATGATTTTATATCGACAAAAATAATTATTAGATATATTTTGGGCGTCAGACTCTCGACAACCTACCACAGTACGCAGTAGGCAATAGTTGATGGGCCATGGAATCATGCTTCCTGGTACTTATTAATTTTATTATTTGGATGAAAATTCACTATTCATTTTATTATAATGTTTTTATTTAAGTAGGACCATATGTATATAGATACTGATTTTACCTCAATTATTATGACAATGGTTTCCCAGTTCCGGAAATACCCATATCCACAACAGGAGTATTTCTTTTATAATTTTTAATTTGTGGCTTTTTTATAAATTAGCAATTGATTACTCCCCACAAAAATACTCCATAAATATGAATATAAATCTACGACTCATAACAATCAATATTGTGAGTTGTACATTTAATCACAACAACTAAAAAACTTACTTCATGCATAATTTGTTTTCAACAATTAATCAAATTGTGAACTCATTAATTCACAACAACAAAAAAGATCGAATAAGTGCAGTTTTTAATATTATTAAGGACGCTCACTTTTTTTATTGTTGATATCCCAACTAAAATTAAGAAATACAAATAGAAATGTTCTAAAAAATAAATATTAAGATTATTTGCCCTCAACTAAGGGGCGCTTGCTTTTGAGTCCTAAATTATGTTATTTTTAAAAAATTCCAAACGCTAGTAATTGCATCTCAATTTTTGTGTGCTTAAAAGAATAAGTTTTTTGTAGTATTTTCGGCATTCACATGCATTGCCAATTCGATGTAAAAACAATTTCGGTACGCATTTAATTTCAATTATAGAAACTACAAAATCTCTATTGGAACATATATAAAAATTAATTTGTTTCACAAAAGAATTATTATAAGTCCGTAAGTTGCGAGCTACTATTTCTTCACAATAAAGAAAATACTAGTAGTATATACTAATTGCACCATAGACTTTTAGCTCATGGACTTGCATTCTTTTATCTGCATCAAGTAATTAGAATCAAAGTTAAAAAATACTCCATCTGTTCCGAAATAATTGAGCTGTATTTCTTTTGAGTTGTTTCTATATAGTTGAGTCCTTTTTGTTTTTAGCAAAAACTTTTCTTTCTCTTATTTTGTTCTATTCACTTTAATCTTCATATATCAATTTTTTAAATTTTGTACCGAAAAAATCTTGAACTATTTTAAAACGAAAGGAGTAGTATATGGGCGTACGTAAGACATAAGTTGAGACAATTTTAATATAGTGGTCCAATTTCACGTACAATTTCACTCTCAAACCTCAAAACAGATAAGGCCAATTTATTTCATGACGTTGGGGACAAGCAATATTCATGGCCTAAGGACATATAGAATTTTTGATTATTTGTAATTGTTACTCTCTATATATAATTAGCTAGATAGCCAAATTCTATGAATGTGCACCATTCCAAGTGGCATGTATCCCCACACTCGCACACCGATATACAATTAACTTGCACATGCATCCACATAGATATTTATTTATATGTCTAAATAAATATTTTTTTTATAATTTTACATATTTCTATTTCATGCTTGGAATGTCTTATAACATGGTATATATAAAATGCAAATGAAATTTATATTTATATACATGTATAGTGTTACACTTTGCAAGTGGATAAGACACATCTTCATGCCAAGAAAATAATTTATTTATTTTGGCAAAATTGTGTTACCGGCTTCTACAAGAATATATTCCCTAAAATATATGTTGAATAGATGAGACGAGTTTGAAAGTGAAAGATAGGCATACTTTTTTTTTTCGCATGTGCCAATTACTCCATAATATTTTGAGTGGTGTTATGAATGTTAATTTATAAAAGGTTTAATTGTAGCTTACGCGCGACATGAAATTTCAGTTCTTATTAGTTTAGTGTCTCAATTTTGATTTCGTTCTTTTTATAACATTGACTTTTATTCGAATTTTGTATAGTTATAATGCTCATTAACCTTATTTATGGGGATGACCGTATACAAAAAGAAGGATATTTAAGTCTAGAATAGTTGTATATACATCCTAACAAAGAAAGTGATTCCTAAATTATGTTGTTTGATTTTCTAACATTTTCCTCATCAAATAAATTATTCTAACATTAATGTTATCAATATTTAACTAGCCAAGTATCTCTCAGAAATTCATTAGAGTCTACTGTTTTAATCAAAATATTGACAAGTTGATTTTCAAAGCGAACAAAAGAAAACTTGATCATTCCAACTTCGTCTTTTTTCTTGATGAAGTGGTAGTCTAATTCAACGTGTTTTGTACTATTGTGTTGCACCATATTTTTCTGATTCACTTGTTCCCTCTAAATTCCATCTCTACACTTTACAATGCCACAACTTTTTGCTTGTTACTTTTCTATGTAACCGTATTTCCTCCAACAGTGGTGAAATATCCTAACGTAGATCTTATGATAATAGAATTCTAGCTCAATATGCATCTGAGTGCTTTACTTTAGAATATTATTATTCCATGGTCAAATGTTCCCTTTAGATATCTACGATTCTTAATGTTGATTCAAGGTAATTGCCTTAAGGGTGATGCATAAATTGTCACATAACTCCAGTGATATTATATGCTATCAGGTATGGTACATGAGACAAATAAATTAATTTCACTACTGGATGTAGATATCTTTCGCAGTCTACCGATTTTGAGCTCCGTCTTTTATTTTAGGCCATGATCGAGTACAATTGGAGCTTCAATCGATTTACAATCTATCATCCCACTTTGAGCAAAAAAAGATCGAAAGTAACATTTTTTTTTGATAAAACGTCATTTTAAATGCTTGTAATATATCAAATTCTATGGAAGCTACTTGTATTCTGATGTCTAGATATAGGTGTTCACTATTTACACAAATTGAATGTAGCAAAGTATGACTCAAGGAGAAGTGAGAATTGCTCATATTTATGCAACATGACATCAAAATAAATGTGCATGTCAGCTTCCAAATTAGGGTTACAAGTTACAACACAAATTACTATTTATTCAAGAGATGTGATTATTTCCCCAGTTGTCCCATCTGCCTATTTAGTGGTCTTGAATTTCCCTATCAAATTCTTCTGCTTTCTTTAATAAGTTGTCAATTTTATTTTCTTTTTGGCTATCTTGTAATAATTGTAGCTCGATTGCTACAAAATGTTTGCGACGTCAAATTCTAATGATTATTGCCACAGCTTTCCAAGTAACTCGATTGGAACATTATTTTAGTGAAGACTTGAAATGTAAATCTTAGTATATAAATTTAAGGGATATTGACGTTTAATATCACGAAACTTTCAAAAAGTTGAGTTTTTCGCACGAACTTTAAAATTGGCAAATAATATCACGAACTTTACCCCGTGTTTGTTTTTTCCCACGAATGAAAAAATTCTCACAAATAATATTATGATACCGATTTTTTCTCGTAATTTCTCGACAACAATTTTGAAAGTTTCAAGTTTTTCAATCTTTGAAGATAATTTTTCTTAAAGCACATCCTCCAAAATTGTTCTTCAATCTATTAAAATAACATGAATTATTTTATTCGTGGGAAAAAAACAAATCCATGGTAAAATTCGTGATATTATTTGCCAACTTTAAAGTTCGTGGGAAAAATCCAACTTTTTAAAAATTTCGTGATATTAGATGCCAATATCCCTAAATTTAATTAGATTTTAGCTATGATTTTGTATCGAATTGGTATTTACACTCAAAAAACGACGAAAAAAATTAACTTTTCATAGTCAAATGCAAGTTGCAATTGAATAATTATCGATTGGGCCATAAATTTTCATCTTTTCATCAGAATCACCCAATGAGGTGTGGGGACCTTGCAGAGAGCTCGAGGTAACTTTCTATTCAAAAAATTACAACTCATAAGTACTCGAGTTTATCACGAGTTATGGTTATTAATGAAAGAGCAAATATTGGAGTATTATATTTCATTTCACAACAATATTATATGCAAACATAGTACTATTATTTATTCCACAGCAATATTATATGCAAACATCTCATGATCTTTCGACTAAAATAGTACTACTAATTAATATTTTTTTCAAATTTTACATCTCATAAAAAACACATTTAGTTCGCTTATAGTAGATAAAAATAATATACTCATAAAAGTACAAATTTATATCATTATATGAACATGAAATACTTCATCTACTAAATATATAGTTCGATCACGTGATAGTATAGATTATAATTATAGTATTTTGCATAAGACAATGCTAACCATTTATTTATTCTGACCCATCATTCGGAGTGTTTATTTAGTTTTTTGGGAATGAGCTTATGGTTGATTTTTTAACGTTGGAGAGCTCTTATTCAGAGAGAATTTACTCTTCAAAAATAATTTATAAAGAGATCGTGTCAATTTGGTAAATAAATTATAAATCAACTGTCTAACATTATCGATATGGGATATTAGAGTCCATAAAAATCAATCTCCCTTGATTATTGGTTACGTATGCATTGGCCATGTCTGGTTTGTTTGCCATGGCCACCATTCAGGGCCACCCGGTCCGAGCTGGCTCCCAAATGTTCTCTTTGATCATGACCAGTTCCTTTGGCAAACCACCACTATGAGTTGTTCGAACTATCTATGAAAACACCATGCTATAGAGCAAACATAAAAGTTCATGCAAAAAACTAGTCTATTAATAGAAATATCATATTTAGTCCATAAATTTCACACCAATTACCGATGTATAATCGATGTGGGATATTAGAGTATGTGACACACAAAGTCATTAAAGTTTAATATGTGAGATAAAATAAGAAATTCATATTGGATATATAGTAAAGTAGAGATGTGAAATGGTCCGGTGCAATGAGGCCATCTATCTGTCTTCATATAGTAGTACAAGATAAGAGATATGATAAGGCCTTGTTTGGACATTGGTGAATGTACGTGTGGCTCATTCTTTCCCACCATTATCAACATATTATTCACATATCCAATTACACTTGCAATTAAAAGATATACTCCCTTATCAGTAGTGACACAATTTTAGTTGAATCATAAGAAATGTCACAATATCTCCTACTCCTTTGGTGTAGTAAAAATTACTGCTTCTGTTTAATGAGAAAATTGCAGAGGGTGTATATTTCGGTAATTTTAATTTTCCATTCTTTTTAATATACCTGCATCAAGATATTCTAGTAAATTCTAACGTGACATAAAATCTCATCATTTGACCTAATATTTTCTCATTACGGATCGGTCAAATTTGCAAATTGAAGGAAACCTATATGGTTACTTCCAAATGAATGGATTCCCTATTTCTTCTCAATTTTGGGTCTACCTTTTCCTACTTTCAACATTCCATTGACTTTAACGTGCCAAGATAGTGAATATATTTATCTTGTACCCTTAATGATTTGCATGGAAAAAAAAAATAAACGATTAAAAAATTTATATCGACCATAAGCATATACATAATGAAAAGTTTGATATCTGAACAAGACATTATTAAGAAACAAGTTTTACGTGTTCGGAAAGAGTGGTTCACGTCAAAAATATTCATAACAAAAAAAATGTACACTTTATATCGACTGAAGTCAAAGTTATACTCCCTCCGTTTCATAGTAGTGGAGTCATTTTTTCCATTTAGAGCGTTCCATAGTAGTAGAGTAATTTCCTTTTTAATAAAAAATTGTATTACATTTTTTGACTCTTTACTTTTGCTTTATTATATTTTTATTTTATAAATTACACATATTTTTATTAATATTTGTACCGGATAAAATATTTCAACTATTATGAAACGGAGGGAGTACGTAATTAAAAATTTGTCTTTAAATAAAACGAGAACTGATATAATCTTAAATTCTAGAAGAGACTGTGATCCTTTAGAATATTGCAATCGATAAAATTTTGGCGGCTTTCCTAACCATCATACTCAACACAATTTTGGCTGTTTCCAATCTTTTTATTAACGAAATAACAATTTTATATAACCTAAAAAATAAGTGATTTAGCTATCGTTCAACTTTGAATTTGACCGATCCTATGATACTGACCTTTATGATCAATCAATATGCATTGTCTATATTCGAAGCTGCATGCATTCTCAATATGTGGCTTTGCCAATCCCATGAATTGTTAAATCATAATAGTAAAATATTACACATATGCTGAATTATGTACAAAATCATGACAAATCGATTTGGACATTTGGTGGTAAAAAAGAGTTAGGTCCTACGCCATTTCTTGTTGTTGGGTAAATATCACGTGAGATGTCGGTCATGTTGCCTATTTGTTATAGGAGGCAAAATGAAAGCAAGACAAATTATACCCATTATTGTAATAATCTATAAATAATGGAGTCGTGTTTATTTTTACTATGTTTACTAGTACATCTTTTAGTGCGTTGATCAATTTAGCTTGTAAGGGTGAATATTTGGTTAGTTTTAGTTTATACACGCTTGCACGAAGCACAATTTATCGTGTTACTGTTTACAACATTTTTGGTTGCAGTTGTGACAAATTAGTCATTAGAGCCAATAGCAGTACGAGACGAATGCGTAGCAAAATAATCGACGACTCGTGATAATTTGAGAATAAGCATGAGGATTTGGAAAGAGGTTGGGGTGAGAAATTTGGGGAAGATAGAAGAGGAGAGGTCAGTATGGATTTTAGGTTTTTGGGGGCGATGATCAATGGGCTTCATTAAGAAAAAAATACTCTTTCGGTATATAAAAAATAGCCATAAAAATATGGTAATGATTGACACAAATTTTAATGTAAAATTGGTAAAATGAGAAAGATAAAGAGAAAAGTTGTTAGAGTACTTACAACTATAATTAGGACCCACCTTACTAAGAGAGAAATTTTACCATAAATAGACAGATTAATTTTAATGAACCTTCGTCAATAAAAAAAATATTATTATTTTTCGTGAATGAAAGGAGATGAAAGGAGCAGTATCATTACATGAAATTAAGTGGTTTTTATATATTTTTACATAGATAGACATATTTTTTTTACTACATTAAAAGAGGCATATATTTACCGTTAACTCTATTTATTATTGTTGAATTAATAATGGGCCTTTGTTGGGCCATAGCTGTTCATTTAAACCACCATAACGGTAAGTTTATCATAGGATTTAATGTGCTTCATACATGTAGGCCCACCACCTTTTAGGGTGGCAAAAGCTAGCAAACCCAGTAAACTATTAACTAACCAAGATAAGAAACAAATCATGAAGATTCTTCAATGAAGAAGCCACATATTAGGTTGTGTCAGAGATGATCAAGCACGTGGAAGCTAAAATCAAATGAGATCTACAACAAAATTATCTTCACTATGAATGCGAGACATTTGACAATAAAAATTAGATTCGGACGCCATTTTAATTTTTAACCGAGGGTTGAAAGTTCAAACAGTAACTACTCCCTCCGTCCTTCATTACCTCCGTCCGCCAGTCTCAGTCACTTTTGCCTATGTACAGTTAAAGTGGAGAAATAGTAAAGTAAGAGAGACAATAATGTTAATGTTAAGAAGACTTTTCTCAACATAATTCTCTTTCTTACTTTACCATTTCTCCACTTTAATTATTTATTATCATTTTTACAAAACAAGTGCACAAAAGTGACCGAGACTCTAATGGCGGAACGAGGGAGTATCATTTTATATGTTGAATAAGTGAAATCAATGATCATATATTGAAAATGATTCAGATTATAAAGTGATAAACCACGTGCAATCTATACATGATCTAAAAGGCAAATTAATATCGCAAATATAGTCTCTTAATTGCATATGCAACATGGAGAAAAGCATGAATGTCGCAGATGTTGGAATAAAGGCAAACATATCATGGTACAATAATTTAATTTGTTACACATTTATAGCTATCGCATATTGGTGGATCCCAACTAATCATAATAATGCAGTTCTCAATGTTTTTAAAGACCGAAATTAAATTGGTCAAGGCACACAATAATTTGTTGAGTTGATTATGACAATCATTCACATAATTCATGAATATAAAGTATGATTTCATGCATGGACTATCGACTTAATTAGTCCAACACATGAAAAGTAATTTGTAGATATCTTAATTAAGAAATTAACTAAAATAGAGTACATGACAAATTAAACGAATGCTCTAAAATATATTGCGTAATCTTTAACGATGGCATGCCATACAAATTTACAGTATATTTAGAGTATTTATATGCTAATTTAATAAGCTTAAACTAATTTTCTTTACCTATTACTCTATTACTAGTATATTACCAAAATAAATAAATTTAGCATGTATGACAAATTGATGGAATAAGTATCACATTCTAAATTAATAGTTGGCGGTAATTATTGGAAATTAATTAATTAAATTGGTTGAATAAGAAAGAAATCCCAAACGAAAAGCTGCCAGCTATGCTTAGAGTTGGAAATTATTATTAGCAAATCAATTTTAGAATATTTATCATCATGTTTATTGTTGGCGAATAAGTACAATTGGAATATTTCAAAATACAATTAGCTAGAGAATGTGAATTTTGAGTTGGAAAGTTGTATTATTAATTAGATTCAATTTCTGATCACATGACCTTACTCTTCCAAATACTAACATATGATGAATTCCACACAATTGAAATTATGCATTGACACACAAGTTTCCATCTAAAAATATTCAATGTTTCTAATCGAATTAAAATTATGATTATTTGACTTTTTTAAAGCATGTCTAGATACAGTTATTATATAGTACTAGTACTTATATTATAAAAATGCTCCACCAAGTTTCAGCTAAATTTACCAGCTCAAAATATTCCTTTTTAGTACATTATGGTACAAGTCCTATATAACTGGAAAGCCTAGTGGATTTCATTCATCTAAAAGAATGAAGCTATAGAATAATGTTAAGTTACATTAAATTTTACTGTAGTTTTTCAACTACCTTTCTTTTATTTTTTTCTCAACTAACTAATTACTCACTCCGTCCGCAAATAGGAGTCCCGTTTTTTATTTTAGTCCATCCGCAAATAAGAGTTCCGGTTCACTTTTACTATAAATAGTAATAGGGTCTCACCTTCCACTAACTCATTTCACTCACATTTCATTTAAAACTAATATATACAAGTGGGACCCCTATTCCACTAACTTTTTTCCACTCACTTTTCTTAACATTTCTTAAAACTCATGCTGCACATGAATGAGACTCCTAATAGCGAACGGAGGGAGTACTAACTGACTTCACACGGATACTTCATCTATCAACTAACCAAAATTCCTATATTTTGTCCACTTTGATTCGTCTACAAAAATCAATCATTTTCTATTTTTAATAAGTATTCCATCTTTAATAAAATATGTCTCATTCTTCATTGGTAATGTTCCAATAGACCAATCATTTTTTCTCTCTGTCTCTCGTTTACACTATCAATTTTTAAATTAAAACTTAGTATGTTATTAACTAGTACTAAGACAATTTGCAGTGAACGGATGAGTGTGTTTTTGAGGCTTTCACATTTTGCTAATGATGCCAATTTGGAATTGCTAGTAATCGCAGTTCAACCATTCGGTGGTGTATAATTCGTTCCTGGTTCAAAATATTTGTTTTAAAACTAGTACATAGTAGTATTTTTTTTGTCATATGGTGTAATAAAGAAGAAGAATGGCCTATTATCTACAGCTTATTTATTATGCATATAAAGACCATTGGGCATCCAGCTCGCTTACAGTCCAACGGGCCCAGATTTATTTTTTAAAGTTAGTAAGTGGGCTTTGTTAACAAGCTCACTTTTAACTAGTAGTCGTATAATTAATTTATGTTGTCTTAGATCTTACAACCATACTTATATTTAATTAAAACCATATTTTTTAGTATCCAAGAATATTACGTATTGAGATTTATCGCTCCACTTTTTGTGCTCTATGAAATTTCATATATAATTCTTATTTTTCCTTATTTTTATTTTAGTTTTCTTTGAATATTTCATAACAATTTCATAAACATTTTTGTTTCTTCTTTCTTTTTGGACGCAAAAACTCATGCCAGTAGTCTATAAAAATAGAACACGTAAAATAAGAAAATTAATGGTAGTCTATTCAAATTGACTAACTTAACTTTTGTGTGTAAAAGTCTCAATTTTGAACTGCACCACTTATAGACTATAGTGAGACCAACGAATTATCATTGACTTATTCACATTAATGATAATTACAGTTCTGTACTAGTACTAATGAAATAGTTTACCTATATATACCATCTCAATTTTAGGTGGAAAATAAGAATTGCAGCTGAAGTACGTATAAAAAGGTGTAGAAATTATTCAACTGCTATAGATTAATTAATGTAAAATGCATTAGCCAGTTAGGCAAGGATGAGTCTAATTGTTTATTTAACACTGTTAATGAATTATAAAAATTATAAAAAGGGCAATGTAACTTCAAGTTTAATGCATGCGTTTCTATAAATTTGATAGTTTGCCTAACTTATTATATACGTAAAAGAAGACCAAAAGTCAAGTCACATGCCTTCTTTAATAGTACTATCATGCAAATAAATTTTTTTTTTTGACATTTTTATATTCTACTATCAAGATTATATTATAGCGTTTTTATAACTGACGAGGTGAACATAAATGTAAAAAAAAGCCTAAACCCAATTTTAACTGCAAATTAATTATTGTTATTGCTATTTGACATATTTGGCATATTACTTCATTACATTTTATTTTATGTGAATTAATGATAATAACTGGCATTGATGACACACGCTATAATGAATAATAAAAGATTCATATAGTAGTTGAATTGCACGTATTTATAAATGTGTGCATCGCCACAATTGGACTATCACCTAATTACTAGTACATTATTCGCTCAAATATAATAATCCAATTAATTTAGATATATATGGAACAATATCTGAGTTTGGTACAAATCATCATATCATAATAAGTACGTATATCAGTGTTTATCTCTCATATTGGAATTTTAATATAATTGAAATGAAAAGATTAGAAAATTTAGAAATACAATATAAGAAACAAGATGGAGTAGTAACTATATGTGACACATCCCATCTTAGGTTGATATTGTTCTATAAATAACATTCGACATCATGTTAATTCCAATTTAATTGGTGCATGTCTATGCATATGTTAATAATACTCCCTCCGTCCCGCTTTAACAGTCTCATTGACTTTTCTGCCCTCTTTTTATAAAAATGATAAAAAATAGTTAAAGTGGAGAAATGGTAAAGTAAGAGAGACAATAATGTAGATAAGACTCTTCTCTATATTATTCTTTCTCTTAATATACCATTTCTCCTCTTTAACTATTTATTATTTTTACAAAAAGAGGGCAGAAAAGTCAATGGGACTGCTAAAGCGGCGGGACAGAGGGAGTATAATTTTATGATTAGCAATACCATGATCTTGTTGATTATTTTACTGTGATTTTGCGCTTAATATATTCATTTTTAGAAGATTGTATAGACAACCACAGCACATCCCGATACGAAAGAAGCCTAATTCAAATTTTCATGTTCCAAGAAATAATAATGATAATAGTAATAGTAATTACTATTTTGAGTTTGATGTTCATTTGGGTTGGGTTGAAACTTGAAAGTGATGTAAAATGGTCAAGGAATATTATTTTAAAAACAATATATGTCACATTATGAAATAGCTGAAAATTAATAGTATGTGACATAAATAATGAATTGGGGAGAGTAATGGAGTACCAATCTTTTAGCACATAGACATACTACACCAACTGAATTAAACATCAACTTCAATTTCCAACAAACCACCATTTCACATTCATAGTTTTGTTAGTAAGATAATCACACGACAATCATATAGTACACAAAATATTATAGTAGTACTACTACTAATTAATTATAGCATATGACGTACACAATTTTATAAACTTTTTTGTCAAGACTTTCACACATTTACGCCCAAAGTTTGAAGTGATTATAGTATCAAAAGCACAAATTAATATAACAAGTTTCAAATAATGCGCTCAATTATTTGATACTCTTTTCGACCCATAATAGATGTTACACTTTCCATTTCTTTCCCCATAAAAAATGTCACATTTTATTTAAAAAAAAAATCTCTCTCACATCAATATAAATATACTAATTTCTCTCTCCACCTACTAAACAAGCTTACAAAAGGAAAAAATATATTGAACATTTTACGTAAAAAGTAGAGGGATTGAGAAGGATAAAGATGACAATTTAGCAAACCGGTCTAATCAATCGTTAATTCACGAACCAACTGAATAGTTTCCCGGTTCGAAATCGCCTAACATTGCATCGGTTTTCGCAGATGAATCGGTTGAACTGATATTCCGGTCTAATTTTTTAAATATTGGGTTGGAAGTCAATACTAGACTTCTCGCCCACCAAAAAGCAAATGTAGAACCAACCCATTGATCCCGGTTCTAGGTTAAACTGTAACCGAAACCAAGAACTAAGCAGTTTGTCTCACGTTCTAAAAAAATGAAATTGTGAACTGCTGATCAACCGATTATTTCACAATATTGTCTATTTGAACTAGAATAGAACCACAACCATCTCGGTTCCAAAACCAAAACCTCAAAAACCCTTCGCGAACCAGTTCCTTTTTTTTTAGAAAGAAAAACCGGTAGAGTCTGGAAGCTAAACCGGCAGTCCTGAACCGAAACTAAGAATCACGTATAGAATAAGGCAATAAATCCGGCAGCTTCTCACATGGAAAAGTCAATCTCCATTCCCCACTCACGCAGAAGGCAAGAATATCACACCAATCCCCCTCTCCCTCTCTCTCTCCCGCCCCTATAAATCCACCCTCTTCCCCACATCTCCACCACCACAGCCCCCTCCCAAGATCTCCCCACATTCAACTACAAAAAATGTCGTCGAAGCCAGCGAGCAAAGTGGTGCCGCCGCTCAAAGACGAGCTCGACATCGTGATCCCGACGATCCGCAACCTGGACTTCCTCGAGATGTGGAGGCCCTTCTTCGAGCAGTACCACCTCATCATCGTTCAAGACGGTGACCCCTCGAAGAAGATCCACGTCCCCGAGGGCTTCGACTACGAGCTCTACAACCGCAACGACATCAACCGGATCCTCGGCCCCAAGGCCTCCTGCATCTCCTTCAAGGACTCCGCTTGCCGCTGCTTCGGATTCCTCGTTTCTAAGAAGAAATACATCTTCACCATTGACGACGATTGCTTCGTGAGTTTTTTTTTTTAATCGATTTTTTACTTCAATTGTGAGTTGCGGGAGCGAGTTTAGGGATTGGATCTGAGTTTTTCGATTTGGGGATTTGGGAAGTCAACGGTCTACCAGAATATGCGAAGAAGAATATCTTTGTTTGTTTATGCTACTAATTAAAATATCAAAATCCCTTCTTTAATCAATTGTAAACTAATAATAAAAAAAATTGGGCTAGTCCCGATTTGCCATGTGCATTTTTCGAAAGCAAAGGTACAAAATGTAGTCTCTCTTGGTTTGAAATGCTTGTGATGGGAGTAGTAATCAATTGCTAATTTGTTATGCATTTGATGTAGTGTTGTTGCTTTGTGATAGTTAGAGGAGATTTAAAAAGAAACCTATCTATTTGCTTAATCGCTTGTGATGTAATCAATCGCTAATTTGCTATAGATTTGATGTAGTGTTAGTTGCTCTGTCATAGTTAGAGGAGATTAAACAAAAAACTGGCGTATTTGTTTTGTCAAATCAACTGATTGGATGTATTTATCAGCAATTGATTTGATATGAAAGCAAATAGTGTATCTGAATTAGAATGGATGAATATATAGGTAGCCAAGGATCCAAGTGGGGAACAGATCAATGCGTTGGCTCAGCACATTAATAACCTGCTGACTCCAGCCACACCATTCTTCTTCAACACATTGTACGACCCCTACAGAGAGGGTGCGGACTTTGTCCGCGGCTACCCTTTCAGCATGAGGGAAGGAGCGCAAACTGCTGTCTCCCATGGGCTCTGGCTCAACATCCCTGACTATGACGCCCCAACCCAGCTTGTCAAGCCTCGCGAGCGCAACACTAGGTTGGATGGTTGCTCGCGTTTCTTGATAAAAATCGAGTCTTTGACTGTTGCTAAGTGTTGAATTGTTGTCTGTTTGCCTCCACAGGTATGTTGACGCTGTCCTGACGATTCCCAAGGGAACCCTTTTCCCTATGTGCGGGATGAACCTTGCATTCGACAGGGAGCTCATTGGTGCTGCCATGTACTTTGGGCTCATGGGCGATGGCCAGCCGATCGGGAGATACGACGACATGTGGGCTGGCTGGTGCACTAAGGTTGCTTGTTTGATCACACCCATACACTGTTGAAACCAGGAAAAAAATTGTATCTTGAATAGTTGAGCTAAATTGAAATGTGTGGCCATATTTGCAGGTGATCACTGACCATTTGGGTCTGGGGGTGAAGACGGGGCTCCCTTATATCTGGCACAGCAAGGCTAGCAACCCGTTTGTGAATCTGAAGAAGGAATACAAAGGGATCTACTGGCAAGAGGATATCATCCCCTTCTTCCAATCTATCGTTCTCTCCAAGGAAAGCATGACCGTGCAGCAATGCTACATTGAGCTGTCGAAGCTGGTGAGAGAGAAGCTCGGCCCTATTGATCCCTACTTCCTGAAGCTGGCTGATGCTATGGTCACCTGGATTGAGGCATGGGACGAGCTCAACTCTGCTGCGTCCGCTGCCCCTGCTGCTACTGATGCTGCCAAGAAGGATGCTTCTTCTTCTACCAAGAAGAAGTAGAGAGGGATAGAGATTACTTCTTAAATTATTTCACTCACTTCCAACTCTCCACATTTTTACTTGCATTCTGTCTGTTTTATTTTCATATTTGTATTCTAGAAGTTGAGTTATCTCTTTTCACGGCACAGTGATCATAAATTACACCATCTATTGGTTATAAAACTTTATACTACTGCATTTGAGCTTCAATATACACGTGCTTTTTCCCCCTCTTATTTCACAAGTCCCACACAAGAAAACATGAATTAACCACAAAACAAGCTAAAGATTGCTTTTTTTTCATCAAATTGCAGATTGTTTGTTGTAAAGGTGAAATACAGTCTCCCACCAAAACAATTACAAACTTCAAAATTCATCAAGAAAAGTGTCCATTCATCAAGAAAACATGAATGAACCACAAAACAAGCTAAAGATTGCTCTGTTTTTCATCACATTGCATCTTGTTTGGTGTTAAGGTGAAGATACAATCTCCCACAAACAAATTTACTAAGTTCAAAATTCTTCAAGAACGTTGTAGGAAACATGAATGAAACTACTAAGCAACGATTATGCAACACTAAACAAATTCAATTCAATAACAACTAAACCAACATGAATGTGTTTTATCATGTAGGGACTAAAATAAAGTCCTCAACATTGTTGCCATTGCAGCTGATGCAAAAGAGGACAAGTGCCAAAACAATCAAGACTAGACCTAAACTAGCCTTCACCACCCTCCGGCCTCCACCCTTTTCCATCGGCCTCCCGCCGCCTCCTCCCACAACAGCCACTTCCACCACCCTCTTCTCCTCCGGCAACGAACAAGATTCGCTAGAATCACAAGACTCCCTTCTTCCTCTCCTCTCCCCACCACGGCCAGAGGATTCCTCGGCCGCTGCGAAAAGCTGCCTCCCTTTAAATCTACCACTGATAATGGCAGCCCTTCTATCCACGAGTATCTCTTCAACTTCATCACTGCAATTCTTGATCACCCTCAAAGCAGGCTCTCTGTGCTGAAGATGAGACATGAGGCTTCGTGGTGAGGTTTGGAAGGGATGATCAAAAGAGGTGGTTATTGTTGAAGAAGATGAAGAACGTTGGGGTCTTGATGTTTCTTGAGATTTCCAAATGGATTCGAGTTCGTTCAACTGTTGGATTAATGCTTGGTTCTTTGCATCGACTTCGGATTCTTCCACTTTTCTTGATCTTTTGGTGGTGGGGTTTGCCATGTTTCTTTCTTCTTCTCGTTTCCTTTTTGGTTTGATTTTGAACTGCCCACGCCCTTGGATCTCTCCTCCTCGAATTTGAACTTTAGATAACTGCTTATATCCTTTTTTTAAATTGGTAATTGCGATAATTTGGGAGGTCATATCTCAACATAACAATAAGCTATTAGTTTGCTTTTTTGTTTTTTAAATGATTGTGTTTGTTTACTCTCATCATTCTTTTTGAATTGATTAGATACGATTTTGAACTTTAGAGAAGAGAAAGTTGGTTCCAAGGAATACTTACTTTTGGGGAGAAAAATAGAAAATTATCTTTCTTCTATTTTATTACAATTACAATGTAATATAAGAAAAACTAATCTAGTAAAAATTAAAACCTAAATTAGCATAGGGAGCAACACGAATTCTAATTCAAAATTAGTAAAGTACGAGTGAGACAAAAGAAAAATAATTGAAAGTACTTAATGGTGAGCAATGCCACCTCTTTATAAAGAAGTGTTTGCCAAAAATAGAAGATATTTAATTTTTGTGAATGTCCAGAAATGGAAAATAGGACTATTAACATCTTCTCGCATTGCCACCGATGGCTGCCTTAGTGCTTCTTTTAGCGTGTTGCCACCTTTGGTCCATCTCGTGCTTCCAGCCACGCTTCCTCTCATGTATTGCCGCTCACTCTCTACTGATGTCATCAGCTCATCGCCCAAGACCACTACTCGTACCCCGTGGCAGATACGGACGTCGCACTCTCTAATAATCCCAAATCTGAGTAGATTTGGGGTGACAAATTAGATTGCAGTTTGACTCGATAACAACTCAATCCGGACATAGACAATTTGCCACCCTATTCTGAAATGAGAATAACAAGAAGCATACAGGTTTAAACTTTAAAATGATAACATCTGTATTTGACTTAATATTTTATACACATTTAAAAAAGTGATAACACATGTTTTAAAAAGAAACCATCTCACGAATTTACCCTTGGATTCGCCCTCAACAATTTTGAGCCCTCGCTATTTGCTATTTGCTATTTGCTATTTCTATCAACCCTTCTTCCATCACTGATGAAAATGTCGAAAGCGAAGGACAAATCAGGAAGCAGAAGCCCAAATAATATGGCTTCGATCGACGATTTAGGCGACGATCTCATGCAAAACATTCTCACTCGCTTACCCGCTCCATCCTTTGCATCCGCCGCCTGCGTTAACCGCTCATGGAGCTCCGTCTGCCACCGCGTTCTCTCCGTTCCCAAGCTCCGCTCCGCCGTTTCCTTTAACCCTACCCTTCAGGTTCGTAATTGCTCTTAAATCTTACTATTTCCTTTGCCACCTCGCCAATTTTAGGGCCAAATAAGTGATCTTGCATTGCAGATTATCTGGTTTTTATGAATTATGGAAAATTAAAGATTTTAACCTGGGATTTAGGCTTAAAATTAGATTTTGCACTTCGTTCGACATATCAATATTTAATGACATGAAAGAAACTAATAAGGATCACCAGATTAACTCAGTCTATGTCTTGTGTGGAAGTCCTTGGTTCTATGATATTTATTTCGAGATATCGTTGGCGCATATCTATGTTTTTATTTTCGTAAATCTTGATTGTGGTGTTTGCAACTGTTTAAGGACAACTAGAACTATGAACAAAAGGAACTATGGTGTGAGAAGTTCATAGACTTTTAGCTAAGCTAATTTTGTGTTGTTTACCCCATCAATTTAATCATCTCCATTACAATTTATTCGGCTGTTATGGTTGTAGAATGAGGTTTTGGACAAGGTCATTTTGTGATGTTTACCCCATCAGTTTTTAGCTAAGCACATTTTGTTGTTTAGCCTACCCCATCAATTTAATAATCTTAGTGTCTCCATTACAATTTATTCACATGTTTATGGTTGTAGAATGCTGTGAGTGAGGTTATGGACAAGGTCTTACAGGAACCAATTCGACCTCATTTCGTGATGGCCTCTATTGGTCCCTGCGTTTGCTTGGAAGCGGCTTTCAAACTGGTATGACCCCTCACTCTAGTCTTAAATATGTAGATGTTTAGGGGAGTTAATCTGCCTATTTTCACTCACTAGATAGCTAAAAAAAGTTAATTTTTGCAGATTGAAGGGAAATTTGGTTCCGGTATTCCTATAATTGTAAATGTGTGTGAGGGTGTTATTGGCAAGGATGTGCTCACAGATCAGTTTGTAGAGGTATAAAAAACCATAAAACTAAATCCTTTACATTGTACGAGTTTTTTTGTCAAAATAGGTTTTCTCTCAAATGAAATTGCTATTTTATGCAATATCGCTTCTTTGTTTTTTTCAATTGTCAGATTAGGTGCCTTCATATTTGATATGGATATGGGGATGATTGGCTTTCTTTTATTAGTTCTAGTTTTTAGTTGTTCGGTTTTGTTCTAGTTTCAATGGGAAATAACAGAGGAGGAGGATGGTGGTGCCGCGTTGCTCGAGCAAAAAGGGGGCATTTCATTGACAATTGGATTTTTACCAGGACTAAAGGCCCATATAATTCCTCTGATGTTCAGAATCAAGGTAAATATAGCTATCTCCGCCTAAATTATTTAATGACAAATATGTCTAAAATGAATATAGCAGAGGCGGTCCCACGAAGGGGCATGGGGGATCCATGGGACCCCCGCCCATTTGCGATGTAACTATATATTCAATATTCATACAGAAGTTAATAAACTGTAATGTAGCAAAGATGGTTTCCAATATGGCTTGCGCACAGGAGGTCCCGTGTTCGAATCTTAACTGTACTTATTTGATTTCTAAATTTGTTTCTAATCTGTGTATTTTCTCACATTAGGTTTTAGATCTGTGCGCTTTTGTTTTCTAAATCTATTTTGATTCTTTGGATTTTTTTCCATCTTATTTGATTTTTAATTTATTTTTGTTTTTTTTATTATTACTATATTAGTAGGTTTTCTAAAAGCTAGATTAAGTAAATTATCTTGTAATCAAATTTATTCTTGTTTTTTTTTCTCACATTAGTAATTTTGTGCAATTTTTTTATTTTGTCATTTGTATAAATATTATTATTGCAAAATCACAAAATAATACTATTCTGTATAATCTATAAACAAAAATGAAATTCTTTAACTCTACAATTATGCATATATATCATATAATATTAGTAAATTTAATTTTAAAGTTATCCTGCTTTCATTTAAAACTATATATATTTTCAATTATTTCTACACTAACATTAGCATTATATGTATCTTTAATTTATACTGCTTATTCTCAAATTATGTATCTCTCATTATCCATTTATATCTTAACTATGTATTGTTCAAGTCATAATTGTTTTTGTCGTGATCGATACCAAAAATATACCTATATAACAATTGTTAATAGTAGTTTGGATCCCCCAGTATAATAATCCTGCGTCCGCCACTGGATATAGGGATAAACTTCACTCTGCTATTGATAAATAAGTCTAAAATGCTTACAACGTTACTTGTTAGGGACCTCACGGCATTCTTATTGATGACTTTGTGATGGATATCAGAGAAGCTACATCAACCGTCTCATCTCCTGCTGGAATAATATTGTTTTCTGTGAGTTGAAGTTCCTAACTTTTCTTTTGTTCATCTATTCGCTTCTGATTGGTGCTTCTATGTTTTCCCAGTACAAATGTTAACGTGTGCTGTGCTTGAATTATTTAAGTTTTCTAGCTTGGTGCAAGCTGTTTGGACTTCTCCTTTCAGTAAATTACTACTCCCTCTGGCCCGGCTAAGATGACACATTGCTTAGCTGGCACGAGATTTTAGGAGTTATTGGTTAAAGTGTTTAATTGGAGAGAGAGAGAAGGTGGGTGTAAGTATTAAAGTAGAGAGATAAAGAAAGATGGATATTTTAATCGGAGTGAGAAAAAGTGGTTGAGTGTATTAATTGAAGAGAGAAAGTTACCAAAAAAAGAAATATGTCATCTTAGTTGGGACAAACTAAAAAGGAAAACGTGTCATCTTAAGCGGGACGGAGGGAGTATTTAATTTCCTCTCAAGTATCGTATCATGGTGTCAACAAAAATGCATGGTAGCAGAAACACGTGCCAAAAGAAAACTAGCCACTTTTACTAGATTCAAAATAGGAAGTGAAGTAAAGATAGATGCATGCAGTAGGCATACATTTTTTATAACATTATTAGGTCAGATACATTGTTATATACTTCGATAGATAATGCAATGTGTGTCTGACATTAGAACTATTTGATGTGTTAGGATCGAGAAACAGACATCAATCCAGTTCTTCAAACACTTGGTGAGTAACCTGTGACTAGATGTTCTTGCAGACTCATTTTTTTATGATATACATCTGTATTTGAATCAGAATGCAAATAGTGAAATAAAGTGCATCAATGTTTATTAAATATAAGATTCTAAATTTCTGGAAACTTGACTTTTGATGTTTCAACCTTATCACAGTGTATAAGTTATGCCTTTTTTGTTGGTTGTTGTTCTTAGAATATGCCTTTTCTGAGGATACGTTCATTGTTGGTGACGGAGGCTGTCAATTTCTGTATAGAAGTGATAGTGGAAACACCATTACCAATCAGAAACACCCTGGTTGTGCTGCAGTTGCCCTAGTATTTGCAAGGGATGCTGACAAACCGATGGGTGAGTTCATCCCTCATTTTTCCCTGTGAGAAATTTTTATCAAGAATCTCAAAAACTAGAAATCAGTTTTCAATACCACAACTGTTTGTTTGTATTTACTATTTGCAGATATTGGAGAAACTAAATTCCATGTCAGGTTATCAACTGGCGTATCACCAATTGGTCCCACCTACAGAGCTGCTTCTGTTAAATGTCGGAAAAGTTCTACCTGGCTCACTGCATCTAGAGAAGCGGTTCGTGGGCACCTTGATGGCCAAGCAATTTTAGAAGAAATTTATGATGAGGTATCTGTTGTCTACTCTCAACCTTGTCACTATGCTGTTATTTTGTTCCTCAATGAGAAGTTACTGAATATTGAAAGAAGCGTCTGCTAAATTAATTTTAGTATTTTTGCGCGGCTGGTAAAGTTAGATAGAAACTGGAATCTCCTTTCATAATATTGATTTTCTCTCTTTCTTTCTTTCTTTCTGGAGGTAATAGCTTTTCTGTTGCTAGTTAACTGTTGTTGTAACTATCTTTCCTCACCCTTGTTGCTCTTAGTAGATGCTACACAGAGTGTGTTGTCTTGTCTGGATTAAGTTTTGGATTAATCCTCTATGATACAATTTCTTCTTTGAAGCAGCAGGAAAGCAGTTATCTATCAAATCTTTCATAACTTATTATTCCTTATTTATTCTTTTGTTTTACATAATTGTGCAGCTAGGAAATCGTATACAGTATCCAGCTTTCTATATTGGAGTAACCAAAAGAAGAAAATGCTCAGTTGGGATGGAAACCGTAAGACGGATGCAATTTCTTGAATTCCATGAAGTGCGGGGGTAATAAACAATTCTATGCTATTCTCCTCATCTTTTTATAATTTCTCTGTCCAAATTATAGGTTCGACTTACATGGAGCTAAGTACTAGTGTTACTCGTAGAAATTAGGAATACCTAATGAACAGTACTATTTTACAAAGTTAATTTTCGCGTGTGAATTTTTAAAGGCAAAGGTCTAAGTCACCTCTCCCTCTCTTTACTAAATTTCCCAAGTGAATTTATTTTCTCACGTCCATTGATGTTATGCTTTAGCACGAAGTGCATTCTTTGATTTGAATATTGAAAAGTCTGTATACTTGTCGTCTTCAGTTGTGGATAAATTTAATTTTACTTTTTTCCAGAGGTGATGAAGAATATCTGATTGTCAATTCTGTTGGTATCAAAACTGGAGACTCCTTCCGTTTTTATATCTCGGATTCAGGAGCTGCCTTGTCATCTTGCACCAAAGTTTCAAATAACCTCAGGCATCTAGATTGCGACTGCGCAAACAACCACATGAGTGATGTTGATCACTGTGACAAAAGTAACGTGTTTGGTGGCATTATCTTTACTTGTTGTGGCCGGGGCGAATCATTCTTTGGAGTCAATGGTATTGATATCCATCCCTTTCTGAAGAACTTTCCTGGGGTTGCTTTCGGGGGTACTTACTGTGCTGGGGAAATTTTCCGTGGGGATTTGAACTTGTATGAACAAGATAACGAGGAAGGCGATCTTGTCCACTGCGGTCAGCATGTCTACAGTACTGTTTACTTAGTCATGTCCTACTCTCCGCCACCACCACAACATTAGATCATCGGGTCTTCACTAACTATATGGTTGCGGCATAGGTGGAAGGTTTGTAGATTTCCTAGAGCTTTAAGCTTCTGAGGTCCATAAAAGAGAATTATATGACTCACAGGTCTACTGTATGTAAAATCTAAACATTTCATCTTTTTGTGTGGAAAGACAAACCATTCTCTAACTTATTTCTCAGTTTTATTATATTTTCATGCTTCTTAATTATTGTTATGACCGCGTATCCATATTATATCATCTTTCATTTCTGTGGTTAAACTTTCAAGGGATAAAAAGTGAACAACCTCTAAAACAATTTGTAGAGATACAAGGATGGCTATTAATCTTTGTTGTTGATCACACCCAATAGAAAAAAAAATTATATATGAACCATCCTATAATGATAGGATTGAATATAATCTTCAAGAATTGCAATCCATGAATCATTATGTCGTAGATAATTGGCAAATACTTATCAAAGAAGTCAAGAAACCATTTCATATCCCATTTTCAGTAAAGTGCTAAACAAAACATACAAGGCAGGAACAGTTGAACGCCTCATTAGCGTCTCATGATTGCTTATTTCTTTCACAAAAAAGAAGCCGAGCATTACATCACACTTCAGATGGGAATACCTAGAGATTTCTTCAATTTCTCCACTTCCAAATATGCAGTTGAATAAGGCAAAAACTCAGAGCAGTAGCTTCTGCTCAGGTCGTTTATCGCAACAGCAAGTTTAGGGATCTCGAGTGTCTCCTCATGAGTCAAAGCCCTCACAAACTTGGCAGGATTTCCTGCCCACAGCTCCCCACTTGGTATTCTCCTTCCTGGTGGAACCACAGATCCGGCCTCAAGGATGGAATGTGTTTCGACCAAGGAACCTTCCATTAGAATCGAGTGCTGCCCAATAATGCATTCAGGCTCTATTGTGCAGGAGCGCAGCAGACTGTATGCACCAATTGTGACAAACCTCTCAATTAGTGTATCGGCTGGCAACCCTGTCAAAAAATGCAATATTTCAGCTAGAGCTATATATCATCAAATACTTGTTGAGAAGAAGTTCAAGCCAAACCTATAAAATTGAAGACTTGACCACACTCAATATTATACTAACTAAGATATGAGGAACACTGCCATATGGATAATTAGTTATTTTGATTAAATTCACTTATTCTTATGTGAATATTTCAAAAAAAACGAATATTTCTTGTTGACGCTGATTTGAAATTGGGGATCATTAAAAAACTTATACTCCCTGCCTGGAACCTACTGTATCAAAGACAATTTATGTTTCATGCATGATATTTTAACAACAATTGAATTCAGAACATAGGATTTCAGTTGGCAGGTCACATAGGTGAAGGAGGTTGAGCTGAAGAGTAAATGAGCTTCATTTTCTTCACAAAATAGCCGACAACCTCAGCAGCAATGATTAAAGAGGGATTCAATCCTCGGTCTTGTGCTCGATCTCCTATGTACTAAGTTTTTAAGTACTTTGGTAAAAAACCAAAAGTAAGGGAAAGTCAAAGTCCAAGGTCATACTCCAGTAAACTGAAGCTTCTAACTGCAGTAATTGAGCAGTGTAAACCACTAAGTTTGCTCTTTATTTGATTAACCAGCTTGGAAAGGTATTTGGTTCACTCTATTGATTCAGCCCCAATTGAAATAGCAGATATGACAAGAAAATCAACTCTTTTAATATTAAAAATCACCATACAACATCCTGTGTCCTATCTTTACCATCATATATCAAGGCCTAACTAAACTACCAGAGGAAGTGTCACTCTAATCGGATCTTTCGAGCAAACGGTTAACACGTTTTTCATACCCCAACTAACTTCTGGAATGAATGGGAAAAAACAAGCTTAAGGAATTCACGAAATTCAAGAATGGGTACAACAAGACGTTTACATCAATATTCTCCATCACCAAGCATAAAATCTGATAGGAATCGACGTTACTCAATATATATTCCGAGCTTTAGTCGAACAGAATAAGTACCACTTTTAAGTAAGTCCTTCCTCATTTTAAAGTCTCAAGAGCTAGAAACAGGATTAGAGGGCGGTCATCATTTAGCTAATATTGTTGCTCATTCATATGGAAAGTAGGACTCTAAAATATCAATTGTTATACGAGGACCTTTCCCAGTACTAGGCGAAACAAATTGTCGCATACAGAAAAAGTAAAATCATAAATTGCAGATTCCTAGTGAAAGGCTTAAAGTCCAAAACAACTGATCACATTGTGCAAATTTAGGCTCAAAATTAGGATATGGCATTTTGATTTGGATTTAGCTATCACACAATTCAATTTTGGGCAGCCTGAATATACCTAATTCTAAATCTAAACCTAAATAAGACAAGAGAGACAATCAATTGAACCCTAATTAACACAATCAGAATGTAAAATCAATTTACCCGTAGGAGAAGACCAGGCGGCGTGCACAACGCAGCGCTCCTGCACATTGGAGCAGAATCCAACTGAGATCTTGTTCAGGTCGCCGCGAAGAACGGCGCCGGGCCACACGGAGGCGCCGTCCCAGACCACGACCTGGCCGGCCAGGACGACGTTGGGCGCGACGTAAGCGTCGACGGCGACCTTGGGGGCCCACTGGCCCAGAGGTATTGCCTTGCGCTGGCCACGGTAGTCCCATTTCACTCGATCCGGCGACTCGCGGATGAGCGGAGCCGGTGGGGGCGGGTTTTCTGCAGCTTGAGCTGCTTCAGCTGAGAAAGCCCGGCCCGGAGCCCAGGTAGAGTGGGCGCGGGGCAGTATTCTTCTGCACAATCGGGTAATGGTTGCCATTATTTTTCGATTTCTTTATTAGCTAGAGAGAGAAAGAGAGAGAGTTGAAATGGAAATGGAGAGGAGTTGGAAGAGCGAATCGGTTCACTGCTGTAGAGTGAGTCGGAGCGGGTCGGGTCGGGTTCTGCCCATCTATTTCACTAAATTAATTATGGCAAATTGCCAAAAAATTGTGAAGTAATCAGATATTTTGCACCCAATTTTACTATTATCGACAATTTTTTATGAAATTATTTCTTATATGACTGTCGTGAAATTATATGTGGACTTCATCATCGTTAAACGATATCACCGATCTATAAAAAATAATGGCATTTAATTGATAAAATAATCAACACACTACAAGTCGATGTTTTTCAATTGTGATTTACTTATGAAAATATTTAAATTTCGTAATATACTATACTACCACTTTGCTAAGTATGGTTTTGTAAAAATATATGAAATGGGAGGAATGTTTAATATATTAATAATCAAATATCGTGCATATTTTGTGCAATTTATGTGACAGATAATTTATCTTTGTTTCCATTTATTTTTCAGTTAAGAAGGTTCTTTGGTGTCCCATCATTTTAAAATTCTAGAATAAAGAATAAAAAAATCAACTGTTACATATATATATGTATGATCTCAAAATTGACTCAACCTCAATGTGACACCATGCAATTAGCCCAGCTTCAGTCAAAAATCAAATACTAATACTACAATTTCTGCACAGCTGTTTTGAGCTGAAAAACTTAAAAGCTTAATGCTGGTCATAACACTTCTGTCTAGGAAAATATGTATAATTCAAAAATTGGAGAAAGAACTACCTAAAATTTATCCAAGGTGATCTTCTTTCCCTTGTTTCTCCTACTATATGTAATTACATGCTTGGGATCTTCAACTCCTCTTCTCTGATTTGTATGGGCTTTTATTGGACAGGATTCTGTCATCGTCCCATTTCCGAGGCCTGGTTCTCTAAGCATCCCAGGATCAGCAACTACTTGCTCAGCCGATTTAACATCTGTAATCGCGTTTAGAAGTTCCAAAGGGAGAGCAGCAGGATCCAGTTCATAGCAATTCTTAGGAGCATTTTCAGTTTCTACACCATTCAAGAAGTGAAATGGGACCTGATGGGAGAATCTAAACATCTCTCCTCTTGGAATGGTCTTGATCCTTCTCTGATCCGGAAGCTGGTTAAACACTGATGTGAACCCAGCCACTTTAACAAGAGGAGCAACTAAAACACCTGTATCCTCATTGTAGTCTTTAAGTACCACTACCAGATCATATTTGTGTATTGTTTCATCTGGCGTGTTCTCGTCCCAATCAGCGGACCAATTCCTGTACAACGCCCAAACTTCCCCCTTAATTGGCAAAATGTGGATAACTCCTCTTAATCCCTTTTTCCACTTAACTGGATGAGAGAAAGAGTTTAGTCTTTCACTGACTACAAACTTACCAGCCCTGAAATTCCCAGTAGTCTTGGTGAAGCCAGAAGCAACCCAGTCAAGGGATCCAAATTCAGAAGTGGATTTGGAATTTAACCAGCTTATTTGCATCTTGAATGGGATCCTGGATATGACACGATGAATCATAGCATAATAACGAGGCATGCCATCATCATCATCATATGCAGCCCATACCTGGTTATTAGCGAATGAGTTCTCTACCCTGCCATCATCAAAATTATGGAAATTTGCATCTGGAACACTCATGGACACAAAATCATCAGGCTTCGCTTCCACAACAGTCTCTTTGAAAGTGGAGGATTTCAAAGGCTCCAACCTCGGTTCATCATTTATCTCTGGATGAATTTTGGAATTGTTGCTCGAAGCATGCACGACATTGCCCGTATCCTGTCCATTCGAAAGTGAAGAGGTCACTTTTTCTTTCTCCCATTCATTTAGCTGGTTACGGATCTCTGTCTTAGCCTTCCCTATCAGCATAGCACGTATGCTTCTCTGAGATAACTCCCTTGTACTTCTGGGCTGCTCGGCCACAAATTTCCCCTTAGCATCTGCAGAAGCCTTCTTCACATATACCCCACTTCCTGCTATCCCTTGGCTTCCTTCATTGGGATCATCACACTTTTGGCCATCTTTACGTCTCCTTTTGGCTGGCCTCTCTTTGTTTAGAACAGGGGAAGCGGTATGCGAAGCTGAAGCTGTTTCTGCTTTTTCTGGCACACTTGAAGGACCATTTTCTCTCTCCATGTTAATAGGCGTTTCATGCCTTCTTTTGGCTTGCTTCTTAGATGTATGGGATGAAGGAGCTTGAGAGGTTCTTGAAGCTGATGGCTGTGCAGCAGCGTGCATATCTTCTTGTTGTTGATTTGGGAAGGGACGAGGACGTGAGCTGCGGCTATGTACAGGTGGATCAGGTATAGCTGTTGCCAAAAAGGGCTGACGACAGCGGCGACAAAGAAGAGTCTGATTGAGAAATATGTTTGTGTACTCATAATGCACGTTGCACCCATTGCACAATGTCCAGAATGTGTCTGGTCGAAAGAAGCTAGAGCTGGAGGTCATCGGTCTTCTGGAAGGACCACTCGAATTAGAGAATGGTGGCTTTGGAGTAGGAATATACTGAGCAGGAAAGGTTGGGTGTGCATTGTTTTGAAAATTGTGAACCTGACCATTTGAGTTAGAGAATGGTGGTGACTGCTGAAAATTTGATGTACTAAATCTGGCAGTCTGATTTGAAGATCGTATGTTCACTTTCAGGTCATATTCACTTCTCTTATCCTTATCTCGCAATACACCCCACGCCTCAGATATTATTTGGAATGCTCCAGCAGCCCCTACAGACTTGTTTTTATCAGGATGAAGAAAGAGCGCCATTCTTTTGTATTGTTTCTTTATAATCTCTTCATCAGAAAGTGGATCTACCCCAAACATTCCATAATAGTCTGATACTCCATTTATTTTCTTCTCATGTGCTACATACACATCAATGATCTCAAGGAACTGAGACACACCATCAAGCTCAGGAAAGAGGCTGTGAGCCTTCAAAGCCAACTTTTTAGCTCCCAAAATGTCTCTCTCTAGTAACAGATTCTCTGCAATTCCTTTTGCCCTGATAGCTTCATCTTTATTGCATGCCATTTTCAGATATACCAGTCTTCAGCTCTGAAAACCTAAAAATTAATAAAGTTTTAGAAAACAGCATTAGATGGAATATGGAACAGCATATCAACAAAAATTAGACGATATGCAGAATCTAAATGTTCTTTACAAGTAATGCAGCAATTAAAAGAACTTTGTGTTCAGAACTGACATGGAATGCACTGTTTTGCACATGTAATATTCTTCTGGAGGTTTTTGAATGGAAGCTATTCAATCAGGAGAAAAAGCGGACAATGACAGGGGAAAATGGAAAAGAAGGAAAGTCAACCGAACACAGTTCACTGGGGGGCATCATTTGAATTAGATAGTTCATCTATAAATACTGAAAAACTCAAATTTCCATTTCAATATGTGGATGTTAACTTGAACGAAACTTCTTTATGCTTGCATACTTTTAAGAGATCGAAATAAGGCAACAAGAATGTTGAGGAAATAGCAAACATGAATTCACAAGATATACATGTCAATTTTGCATGTGCTAAAAAAATATAAAGGGAAACAAAAGCCCACACATATACATAACATAATGTGTAATGATAAGGACAAAGCAGAGATATATAACTATAGGAAAGTGACAACCAATCTTTTTGAGATATATCAAAATAAGACAGAAGAATATCAGCATGAATGAATTTCTGAAACAACAATCCTGGAAAAATGCTAAATTTCGGACTTAAGAATTCAATAAAGTCTAGTTTTATGCATATAAAGAAATTGATAGGACAAACTCATCAAAAGACTCAATACTACGTACATAACTAGAACACGGGCATGTTTGTGGGATGAATTGTCAAAGTAAGCAGATGATTCAGTATTACTCAAATAATCCTCACTGATTCCGTAGGAATGGGATCAGAATTGCCAAATAATTATTGAAAAAGCATGGATATTAAAGAGAAACAATGAATCCATGACCAACACACACATAGTAAGTGTCTGTGTGTGCGTGTAATGTTACCCGAATATTGATCTGCAAACATAGTACTCCATTAAAAGTGATTTCATATTCATTAAATAACAGAGTCGGCCTCCCATTTCATATTCGACACGTGGCCTAAGCTGTGATATGCACTCTAACTCTGGATATAAAAGTGTAGCTGCAAATAAATGCTACTGAAACTTATTTAGTGTATGCGGACAAACAAGTACGTGATCCATACACCAACCGACAAATAGAATAACGGCAGTAACGATATTACCGAACTTATTTTAAATCTGCGCAACCCATCTTGGCGCGAAAGCCCCTTCTACTACTCGCACACAATAAAAAAGGAAAAACACCAGGAATGGTCACATCTTGTTTTAAACAATTCTAAGGAGTAATATTTATCTATTCGATGCTATCATTGATCAGATACTTATCTTTTTGGCTAAACTGGTTTTACAAATTTTACTCTGACTCCAGAATTGGCTATTTTTTTACTTTGTACCCAATGAGAAATCATTCAAACAAGACTACATAACACAATTCAATGCATATCATGATCTCATCCCTGCTGCAGATCTACAAAACCTCAAGTACCTCTTCTTGAAAGAAGAACCACAGAACACAAATTAACAACTCAACAAGCAGTGAGAGTGAAAAAAAATACAATCTCTTCATACAATAGAAGCTATTCCCCTCATTACCAAAACCAAAAAGAGGATCACGAGAAGCAAACTCTCCATATAAACACACTTCAAATTACAATGGGCAAAAGGTTTATGCTTATTAAACCGATTAACTATAAATAAATCAGGTAGGAAATACATAGACATAATCATATAAACATTCACACACACACAATTCAGAATTGGACATCACTACAATCAACTCACAAATCGTCAGCCCTGATCAAAACATGCAAGCTCTCCAACGCATTGATTCAAACAAAACCCCAATTTCCCAAAATCATCAGCAACATGCAAAATCGTGAACTCAAAAAAACATGATTCTGTGCATAGATTACAATCAAATAGCCATCAATGCTGAAAAACACATAAATTATACACGGCATTACCTCCTCTCCACGTGAAGAAATATTTCTGATGAAGCTTTTGATGAGATTCTTCACTGAGAAGGAACTAAATAAAATTATTTTGAAATGATATATAAAGATCAAAAGAAAGAAGGAGAGCTAAATAAATGGATTTTCAATGGTGTTTGAGTGCTCGGATCAACAGAGAATGCATTGAGCAATGCTGAATTTCAGAATTAAAGAACACTGAAATGGGAGAATCTAAATGCTTTGAAGGAGAAATCGGAAAAAGGAAATAAAATTTTGCTGATAAATTGTGCATTAAAAATTAATCTGAATTTCGCCTATTTAAGGTGGTGAAAGCCCACCTTTTTTTGGGGGGAGAGGTTTGGAGGTGTCTTGAGTTAAAACCCTAACTCTGGTTAAAATTAAGCCAAGCCTGGTTAGAATGTTAACTCAATTCACTGTTTGTAATTTTGTAATTAATAAATTTTATGTTGTGAATGCTTGATTTCTTGAATTTCCAAATATAGGCTCGTCGGTTTAAACTTAGTGCGATAAAGTATGCCATGTAACATTATTATTGATCCTCTTTTTTCAAAAGAAAGGAATATGTCACTACTACCTCGATATAGTCAACATGCACATTCGGAAGCTTTTATGTAATTTATATAAATCGAGACGACACACCGCATCGTGTATTTTCACTTGGTATAACATCTACAATACTCTATAGAAACGTTGATGAGATTATTCAAAAATAAGTGTTGAGTTGAATTGATTTCTATAATGGTGTATAATTAAGCAAATGACTACTAATGTCATTAATGATTTCCACATCTGCTGAATCTATGAGTGAGAGTGTGCAATATTTAAATTTAGTTTTACATATCACACTGATTTATAGCGGTTGGCATAAGATTTCACAAACTCTATGAGAGAACTGCATTTACTGTGGCTATATTTGGTGATGTTTTATTGAATGCACGTATGTCGTCATGGCTGCTGTCATAGACCGCGAAGAGGGTATTTTGGTCATTCTGCAGCTTGGCATCCGTGAGACCAGCTTCCATCGGTGAAGCATGTGTCCTCTCTGTGATAAGTCTGAATGCAAAGGATACACATTGATGAGGTAGAATGAGGATTTTCTGCAGAAATATAAGAAAAATGAAAAAAAAAGTCAGAGATGATGATGATGTTAGATACAGAATTCACTGAATTTGATCCTGTTACAACATTCTCCAGAAGCAAGGGGGGGAAACAGCCTTTTCCACAAATAAATTTGCTAGAATCTCCATTTCTTGCAGATTCAGTGTCATCTGCAAAGTAAAACATCAAATAGGATTTATTCATCGGTCTGAGTTTCATTCAATCCACCTGCAACAGCTCACATTCATCACTTGAACCTAACTCATATGACACCATAACAATTGCATATCTATTTAAAAATCAAATGTAAGATATAATGCATAAAATAGATTTTGAGGCGGCTGTATCGTAGTAGTATTCGTGCCTAGAGAAGCAGCATAGCTAGCCAGTATCACAGTGTAAATGACACATAATATAATGAGATTGTGAATTCCTTAATGAGATCCATAATAAGTATATAAGCTCAAAAACATAAACACGTGTATGAAAAAAGGAAATGCTTAGTATATTGATGACAGATCTATAATCTCATCACATTTGCCAGAGACTGTATTACAACAAATACGTAAGTTCACCAGCTTGTCGTCAGGTAGTTGTAAAACTAACTTGCATATATGGACAATTCAGATTTCAGTCCTTTCGGTTATATGATATACTCTGGCATAAGTATATAGAGTTCAACTTCTTGCTTGTTAAATTTTAGGATACGTGGATACAGCAAAAGAGGATCCAGAGTCAGGGCGCTAGTGGGGGATATGACGATACGTCATCCTATATGATTTAAGCAAGATAAATATGTAAACAAAACCATATGCACTTTATGGAGGAAGGATCCAATGCTCATGTCTATATTTTAACCTAAGGATATGTGGCAATTCACTTGCCTGTTTTTTATACATGCAAGTAGAAAGCAAATGAGCTTCTGATTGATCTGGTAGCTCGGCCTTACTAATGTACTCTCTTTTACATCAGTTATACACCAGTTTTTCCATTTCAATTAATGTAGAGTGCTTTGCTACAAGCTATTAAATTAAAAAGAGCACACATGACTAGGCAATTCCTCATCGACTAGACAGTTATATCACCTCCACATTTCTTCCTTAATAATAGCCCCAGTTAGACCTACGTGCTTAGAGTTCTCGTGCTGCAGAGTTCCAGCAGCTGCTCTTTTGAAAAGGCATTACCACCTACTCTGTGCATTGCTTCTGAAGGAAA
Source organism: Salvia hispanica (assembly GCF_023119035.1). NCBI lineage: Eukaryota > Viridiplantae > Streptophyta > Magnoliopsida > Lamiales > Lamiaceae > Salvia > Salvia hispanica. Next base: position 28,334,314 of record NC_062965.1, read on the forward strand.
TCAATTGCAGTTTGATGAGTTTATAAAATTATGTGTTGCTCTTTTTAATCGCTTATAATAAACCAAAAATAGAAAGATAATCAGTTTTATTAAACTTTGGGCAAGCATACACAGATACACCGAGCTAATAAAAACAATCCGAAGTACCTAACCCATACATGATACAAGGTATTAAACTGACATTTTCACTCTTACATCCACATGATTTTCAACACTGAATTCCATTCCCCTTTTGTATGTAAATGTTATGCCAAACATGTAACAATTAATGTCGGATCCTGTACCGTGCTTCAAGTGCTCAGAAAGTCTCTGATGGACATGGTTAATTACAATGATCTCAACTAAAAAAAATATATACTGATATGATTTGCTTCAAGTTGTTTGCTACTTGTTGCAGATATCAATTCTATACCATCAACATTATGCAGAAAGAAACAATCTATGCTTACCTACTTTAAAATGATAGAAACGTGCAACGATTTAAACCGATATCTTCAATTTTCAACAAAACAACCTATTCATAGCAACACCTTCAACTATGACAAACAAAAATCTCAAAAAGTTCATAATCAATAATAAGCCTCAGATCCACTTCAAATATGCATATCCACCAAAATAGGTAACCCATTCCTTCTACATCATATTTTCAACTTTCAAATACAAAATCAAGCCCCGGTTAAGCACAATCAACTACACGAAAACAAAGCAAGATCGTACCGCAGCAATCAAATCATCCCATATTCCTTCTGCGCTATCTGATCCTTATCATACCTAATCGCCGTAAAAGGATTGCATATGCATAAATAACAGTCATCGCAAAACAAATTTCAGCAGGAAAATTTGTGTCTCAATTGTTTTTCGCTCTTCGTAAATTGGCGCGATTTATTAACTAAACTAGAGGTTTCCGAAAATACCAATTTAACCCCTATGCTTGTAAAATTCTAAGTTTCAGTCCATGAAATTTCTAGAATATCGATTTTCATCCCAAATATACTTACATTTGATCGACTAGTATTTAAACTCACGAGGTGTTGTGCTAACTTTCTTAAGTTGTTAACCATGTTAATTTATTATTGCAGTTTATTAAAAATGTTAACACGATTAAAATCAAACGTCAATATAAACTTAGTTGGCATTTTAATACACTAGTGTTAACTCACGTGCGATGCACGACGAAATATTTTTTTGTCATACGATTTTAAATTGTTAATCGATTAATTAAAATAAGAAAAAATATAATTATATAAGATTTAAAATGGAAAAATATACTACTATATAATAAAAATTCAATAAATATATACTCCTCAACTCATTTTTACATCTAAAGACATTAAATTAAACATATTTAAAATGGAATTAAGACAAATACAATTATTTGGACAATGATAAAGAGACTATATTAAGTGTTGACATTTTTGAAATATATATTTAGAACAATCATTCATATTTCTCAACTAAAAATAATAAATTGTGTAAAGATGAAGATAAATACTATGTATGTTTGAGTTAAGGATGTTACAATTCTTCCCTCTCTAAGAACTGTAAAAAAATTGGGATAAAATTCTGGAACCATATACACGTGGTACTCTAACTATTGTAATCAAAGAAAAAAACAACAATAAATGAAATGGAAATTACAATGAAAATTAGTCAAGAAAAACCCTCTTTCCGCAAGACAAATTACATCACGGTTAGTGCTCTCGGATCGACGTATTTTCCCCAAAGATGAAACGATTTCCTCCTAGCGTATATAACATCTCAAACCTGCTAGGCACCTATAAACTTGATGGGGCTCCAAAAGCAAAACAATGTTCCTAAAATGTGCAATAAAATGTTGAAAGCTTGAGAGAGAATGAAGAATGTTTTGTTAGTGTATATTTCATCCACAACTCTATGCCTTTTATAGGTACAAAATTAGTACATGAGAGATCATGGAATTAAAACATCATAAATTATAAAATCAAGACAATATAGGTTACAAAATTTGTTAAATGGTCCTTATTCTATTTAAATATTTGTAACCACCAATGAGTCATGTAGTGCTTTAAGAATTAGTCAAATGCTCATTAAAATATCTAATAAATATTCATAAGAGTTACTTAAAATGTTCAAATTGGTCCATAATTTATAAATATTTCATAATAAGGACAAAACATATAAATATTTCAAAAAAGGCCAAAACTCGCCTTTTATATATGTATAGATATAGATATAGATATAGATTATTGCATTTATTACACAAAATAGTTATTCAAAACCTCCTGAAACTCGTCTTTTATATATACTAGTATTACCCACGTGCGATGCACGACGAAATATTTTTCTATCATACAATTCAAATTATTCTCACCCGTGCGATGCACGTATATTCTTTTAATTTGTATAATAGTATAAATAATTATACATATTCAAAAATAGAAAATAAAATAAATTATTTGTTAAAATTAACCTACAAAAACGTATCAATAGATCAAAATCATTTTTTGAAAAATGCTACGGAGTATCATTTTGACATAAACAATTTATTAATATTAATCTATAAAAATACATGTTAATATAATTGCATGACCAACTTAACAAAAAAATTTAAAATATTAGCTCATCCTCTCCACTTGACTTCAAGCAATTAATATTCAAGACACATAGCTTCCTTCATATGAGTTTAACAAACGAAGGAGTGGGAAAAGGCATAAACAAAGAAAAACAATAGTCTATAACTAATCCCTCTCTTGCTTGATAAAGAGTGTCTCCGTAGACACCAGAAAATGAATTTGTGGAACAAATAATTTCTCAACAGCCTCAACTTTTCCCCCTAAGATTCAACATTAAAAACATTTCTTGAATGATCCTTCATCAATCAACTCGGTGTAAGTCTCGGTATACAACAGAAAATGAATTTGTGGAACAATATCTCTAAAATCTACAATAAAATGTGTAAATCTTTACACACAAAGTACTCCATTAGCAATGGTTATGGAAGGATGTTGATCAAAGGATCAATTAGCAATGTGTATAATGGTTCCATGATGACAATCTTTTTTCTTTTGGTAAGAACTAAAACATCAAAATT
>NC_062965.1:28337483-28354732 GCF_023119035.1 Salvia hispanica
AAAATTAACATTTGTAACCGTTATATTAAACTAAATCTAATCTAATCTAATCTAAATATCTAAATAAACGCATGAATTAGTAAGAGTTAGACATAAGTAACGCCTCAGTTTTTCTCAATTGCATTTACATCCCTCATATAAAATTATTATTCAAAACGTCCCAAAACTCGCCTTTTATATATGTATAGATAGATTATATTGATATCAATATTTAAAATGTCAACATAGTATATTAAAATTTCTACAAAATTTTTTGTTGATATTTTAATGTCACTGTAATGACATTTTTAATACTCTGCACTGCGTTGATGAGTTAGCAAATTAAAAAAGTTAGTAATACCATGCACCCCTTATACTTATTTTATATGTCAAATTTACATATAAATTGCATTCCAATTCCATAACAATTTGTTCAAGCTCGTTATAGTGAAAGGTAGCTTATAACATGCTCCAATTTTCAAGTCAAATTATATAATGCAATTAACCTTGTTAAAGAAAATGAGGAAATTAAGTAAAATGTTAGAATAAGTAATTTATGTCTTTCAGTAAACAAAACCCGAGTTCATATTTTTTTGATTCTTTACAAAGTGATCAATCTCATTTACCCTTGTGGCCGTGGTGACTTGAACGTCCAACATATTAGTTGGAGAAAAAAGGTCTTACCAACTAAATTGCTTTACACAGAAACAGAAAACAGAAATCGATGATGCTTTAACTTTCCTGCACATTTGATCAATGAGTTTTTCTTAAAACAAAACAAAATTCCAGTTTATGATTACATATCCCATATTGCCTGTGAAAATGTTCATCACTACACATTTCGAAGCATGACTGCAACACTATCTACACATACATTCCATTGACGATTTGTTGCGGCCTCTCTTCCTGCCCTTTTGAGTCCCCCAAGGCCGTGGTGAAGGGGTATACATACGTGACCATGGTCGCCATAGCTCTGTAAGAAACAACGTCTCCGTTCACCAGAAACTCCACAACGTCACGACCAAATCCTCCATCCACCTAAGCCTGCAGATACATCCCTGCATCATTCCCACAATCCACATTTTCATCAAAAGATTACTTCACATCATCACATATAGCAACCTAAGCATCTTAGCTCATTTCAACAACTATAAAATCCGGTATTGGCCTCATTAGTTGGAGTCAAAACCCTAAATCAACATCATTCCCCTTGTTTAAATTTATGCACATACAAATACAACAAACACCGCAAAATGCATACACAAGATCCTCAGATACTTGCATTGCCCCTTGTCCAGCTCAGTTCTATAACATGGTTGTGCTAAAATTTTATCGAGTAGTGAGTTACTGGTAGGTGTATCTTCGACAAGCTGGATCTTGCCATTCTTCTGAGTTTTTATGATTGCATCTTGAAATTGCAGATGATCCCATGGAACAGTTAGATCCCTAGTTCAGTTTAACCAACACCAGACGTATCAAAAAAAGGAGAATCGCTGACCTGAATGGCAGCACCGCTTGAAGAGTAGCCCTCGATTTTCCTGATAGTAGAATATTTATCGATATTGTTGATGCAATCAATGCTAAATTTACAGGAAAATTTAGGGGTGGGTTTTGAAATGGGAAACGCAGGGGAAATGTGATGGAGAAGGTGACCCATTATCATCATCAGGCTTTGCTCCCACAACAGTCTCTTTGAAAGTGGAGGATTTCAAAGGCTCCAACTTAGTTCAGTTTTTGTCTCTCGATAAATTCTGGAATTGTTGCAAGAAGCATGCACGACATTGCCCATTTCCTGTCCATTCGAAAGTGAAGAGGTCACTTTTTCTTGCTCCCATTCATTTAGTTGGTGACAGATCTCTGTCTTAGCCTTCCTTATCAGCATAGTTGGTGACACAATTCAACAACTCACAACAAGCAGTAAGAGCACAAAAACTATTTCAGTCTCTTCATACATTAGAATCTATTCCCCTCATTACCAAAACCAGAAAGAGGACCACAAGAAGCAAACTCTCCCGTTAAACACACTTCAAATCATAAAGCACAAAAGGTTTATGCATATTAGCCATGAATAAGAGGCAGAAAATACATAGTAATAATCACATAAACCTTCACACACACACACAATTCAGAATTGGACATCACTACAATCAACTCACAAATCGTCAGCTCTGATCAAAACATGCTCACAATCGCATTGATTCAAACAAAACCCCAATTTCCCAAAATCATCAGTAACATGCAAATTATGGTGAACTCAAAAGGCATGATCATGTTTACAGATTACAATCAAATAACCATCAATGCTGAAAAAAAAAAAAATTATACACAGCTTTACCTCCTCTCCACGTGAAGAAATTTTTCCGATGAACCTTTTGATGAAATTCTCCACTGAGAGGGAACTAAACAAACAGTTTCGAAATAATATAAAATGTTAAAAAGAAAGAACGAGAGCTAAATAAATGGATCTTCAAAGGTGTTTGAGTGCTTTTCGGAATTAAAGAACACTGAATTGGAGAATCTAAACGCTATCAAGGAGAAATCGGAAAAAGGAATATGAATATTTTGCTGATAAATTGTGCATTTAAAATAACTCTGAATTTCCTGTATTTAAGGTGGTGAAAGCCAACCTTCGTTCATTTATTGTCTCTGGAATTGTTGCACGAAGCATGAACGACATTGCCCATATCCTGTCCATACGAAAGTGAAGAGGTCACTTTTTCTTTCTCCAATTCATTTAGCTGGTGATGGATCTCTGTCTTAGCCTTCCCTATCAGCATAGTTGGTAACACAATTCAACAACTCACGTTGATGAAATTCTCCACTAATGTTAAAAAGAAAGGAGAGCTAAATAAATGGATTTTCAAAGGTGTTTGAGTGCTTTTCAGAATTAAAGAACACTGAAATTGGAGAACCTAAACGCTTTGAAGGAGAAATCGGAAAAAGGAAATAAATATTTTGCTGATAAATTGTGCATTTAAAATAACTCTGCATTTCCTCTATTTAAGGTGGTGAAAGCCACCTTTTTATAGTGGGGAGAGGTTTGCTTCCACAAAAGTCTCTTTGAAAGTGGAGGATTTCAAAGGCTCCAACTTCGTTCATTTTTTGTGTCTGGAATTGTTGCACGAAGCATGCACGACATTGCCCGTATGCTGCCCGTTCGAAAGTGAAGAGGTCATTTTTTCTTTCTGCCAATCATTTAGCTGGTGACGGATCCCTGTCTTAGCCTTCCCTATCAGCATAGCACGCATGTTTCTATGAGATAACACCCTCGTACTTCGGGGCTGCTTGGCCACAAATTTCCCCTTCGCATCTGCACAAGCCTTCTTCATATTTAAAATTTCCCCTTGGCTTCCATCATTGTAATCATCACACTTTTGGCCATCTTTACGTCTCCTTTTGGCATGCTTCTTAGATGTATGGGATGAAGGAGCTTGAGAGGTTCTTGAAGCTGATGGTTGTGCAGCAGCGTGCATATCTTGTTGATGTTCATTTGGGAAGGGACTAGGGCATGAACTGCGGCTCTGTACAGGTACAGCTGTCGCCAAAAAGGGCTGATGACAGCGGTAGCAAAGAATAGTCTGATTGAGGAATATGTTTGTGTACTCATACTGTACGTTGCATCTATTGCACAATGTCCAGAATGTGTCTGGTCATCAGATTTCTGGAAGGACCATTCGAATTAGAGAATGGTGGGCTTGGAGTAGGAATATACTGAGCAGGAAAGACAGGGTGTGCATTGTTTTGAAAATTGCGAACCTGACCATTTGAGTCAGAGAATGGTGGTGACTGCTGAAAATCTGATGTACTGAATCCGGCAGTCTCATCTTTATTGCACGCCATTTTCAGATATACCAGTCTTCAGCTCTGAAAACACAAAAATCAAGAAGTTTTAGAAAACAGCATTAGATGGAATGTGGAACATGGTATTAACAAATTTAGGATATGCAGAATTTAAACGTTCTTCACAAGTAATGCAGCAATTAAAAGAACTTTGTGTTCAGAACATGGAGTACACTGTTTTGCACATGTAATATTCCTCAGGAGGTTTATATATAAACCTTTTGATGAACCTTTTGATGAAATTCTCCACTGAAAAGGAACTGAAAAGAAAAAATGTATAAAGCTAAAAGGAAAGAAGGAGAGCTAAATAAATGGATTTTCAATGGTGTTTGAGTGCTCGGATCAACAGAGTATGCATTGAACAATGCTGAATTTCAGATTTAAAGGACACTGAAAAGGGAGAATCTAATCGCTAGGAGGAGAAATTGGAAAAAGGAAATAAATATTTTGCTGAAATATTGTGCATTTAAAACATGATTCTGATGCATAGATTCAAATCAAATAGCCATCAATGCTGAAAAACACATAAATTATACACAGCATTACCTCCTCTCCATGTGAAGAAATTTTTCTTATGAACCTTTTGATGAGATTCTTCACTGAGAAGGAACTAAAAAATTATTTTGGAATAATATATAAAGATCAAAAGAAGGAGTGCTAAATAAATGGATTTTCAATGGTGTTTGAGTGCTCGGATCAACAGAGTATGCATTGAGCAATGCTGAATTTCGGAATTAAAGAACACTGAAATGAGAGAATCTAAACGCTTTGAAGGTGAAATCGGAAAAAGGAAATAAATATTTTGCTGATAAATTGGGCAATAAAAATAACAGTCTCTCTGAAAGTGGAGGATTTCAAAGGCTCCAACTTCGTTCATTTTTTCTCTGGAATTGTTGCACGAAGCATGCACGACATTGCCCGTCTCATGTCCATTCGAAAGTGAAGAGGTCACTATTTCTTTTTCTCCCATTCATTTAGCTGGTGACGAATCTCTGTCTTAGCCTTTCCTATCAGCATAGCACGCATGTTTCTCAGAGATAACTCCCTCGTATTTCTCCTTTTGGCTGGCCTCTCTTTGTTTAGCACAGGGGAAGCTGTATGCGAAGCTGAAGCTGTGTCCGCTCTTTCTGGCACACTTGAAGGACCATTTTCTCTCTCCATGTTAATAGGTGCATGGGATGAAGGAGCTTGAGTGGTTCTTGAAGCTGATAGTTGTGCAGCAGCCTGCATATCTTGTTGTTGTTGATTTGGGAAAGGACGAGGGCGTGAACTGCGGCTCTGTACAGGTATAGCTGTCGCCAAAAAGGGCTGATGACAGCAGTAGCAAAGAAGAGTCTGATTGAGAAATATATTTGTGTATTCATACTGTACGTTGCACCCATTGCACAATGCCCAGAATGTGTCTGTTCGAAAGAAGCTAGCGATGGAGTTCATTTTCAGATATACCAGTCTTCTGCTCTGAAAACCTACAAATTAATAGTATTATGTTTTATAGATGGAATAAGGAACAGGGTCTCAACAAAATTAGACGATATGCATAATCTAAACGTTCATCGCAAGTAATGCAGCAATTAAAAGAACTTTGTGTTCAGAACATGGAATGCACAGTTTTGCACATGTATATTCTTCTGAAGGTTTATGAATGGAAGCTATTCAACCAGGAGAAAAAACAGACAATGAAAGGGGAAAATGGAAAAGAAGGCAACAAGAATGTTGAGGAAATAGCAAACATGAATTGGCAAAAATACTACTAGTTGATATGAATGTCACAAGATAAACATGCTAATTTTCCATGTGCTAAAAATACATAAAGGAAAACAAAAGACCACACATATACATATCATAATGTGTAACGATAAGGACAAAACAGAGATATATAACTATAGGAAAGTGACACCAATATTTTTGAGATATATCACAATTGGACAGAAGAATATCAGCATGGATGCATTTCTGAAACAACAATCCTGGAAAAATGTTAAAATTCAGACTTCAGAAGTCAGTCAAGTCTAGTTTTATGCATATAAAAGAAATTGATAGGATCCACTCATCAATAGATTCAATACTACGCACATAACTTGAACACGCGCATGTTTGTGGGATAAATTGTCAAAAAAGTAAGCAGATGCATTCATAATTACTGAAATAATCCTTGTTGATTCTGTAAGAATTAGAATGGAATCTGAATTGTCAAATAATTATTGAAAAAGCATGGATATTAAAGAGAAACAATGAATCCTTGATGGCGTAGTAAGTGTGTGTGTGTGTGTAATGTTACCTATAAAAACATTCATCTACAAACATAGTAAGTGATTTCATTAAAAGTTGTCATTAACATAACAGCGAATAACGTGCAGAAAAGGTGTGTTATCGATGACAAAATCCAAACGAACACCATAGATCTAAAAAATAGATTCAGCCTCCCAGTTCATATTCGACACGTGGCCAAGCCGTGATATGCACTCTAACTCTGGATATAACAGTGAAGATGCAAATAAATGCTATTGAAACTTATTTAATGTATGCGGACAAACAAGTACGTACTCCATATACCAACCGACAAATAGAATGTCGAGAATAACGGTATTACGTAACTTATTTTAAATTTGCGCAACCCATCTTGACGCGAAACCCCTTCTACAACTTTCACACAATAAAAAAGCAAAAACACCAGAAACAATCACCATCTTGTTTTAAACAATTCTAATTACTATTTATCAAGTCGATGCTATCATTGATCAGATACTAATCTTTTTGGCTAAACTGGTTTTACGAATTTTACTCGACTCCAGAAATGACTATTCTTTACTTTGTACTCGATGAGAAATCATTCAAACAAGACTACAAAACACCAATGCATATCATGATCTCATCCATGCTACAGATCTACAAAACCTCAGGCACATCTTCTAGAAAGAGAACTACGGAACACAATTCAACAACTCACAACAAGCAGTAAGAGCACAAAAACTATTTCAATCTCTTCATTACCAAAACCAAAAAGAGGACCACTAGAAGCAAGCAAACCCTCCAGTTAAACACACTTCAAATTATAAAGCACAAAAGGTTTATGCATAATAGCTATGAATAAGAGGCGGAAATCACATAAAATTAATCATATAAACCTTCACTACAATCAACTCACAAATCGTCAGCCATGATTAAAACATCAAGCTCACCAACACATTGATTTAAACAAAACCCCAAATTCCCAAATCATCAGCAACATGCAATTAATCGTGAACTCATAAAGCATGATCCTTGTGCATAGATTACAATCAAATAACCATCAATGCTGAAAACACATAAACTATACACAACATTACCTCCTCAATACGTGAAGAAATTTTTCCGATGAACCTTTTGATGAAATTCTCCACTGAAAAGGAGCTAAAAATATAATTTTGAAATAATATATATAAAGCTAAATAGAAAGAAAGAGAGCTAAATAAATGGGTTTTCAATGGTGTTTGAGTGCTCGGATCAACAGAGTATCGATTGAACAATGCTGAATTTCAGATTTAAAGAACACGGAATTGGGAGAATCTAACTCTTGGAAGGAGAAATCGGAAAGAGGAATATTTTGCTGATGAATCGTTCATTAATAATTACTCTGAATTTCCTTCCCTAATTCTTAAATTAGGAACGCCGCTTCAAACTTAAACCTAGAAAGAAATAACCATTTAATTATTTATAATTTTATTCAATTGATAATCACTACTGCTATGCTAAAATTAACTTTTACTATTAAATGAATAAATTGTGTTTTAAAAAGAAATCTCCGTCCCTATTAAATTGGATCAAAACTTTTGGGCATGAAAGTTGAAAATTTGTATTGAAAAGTATGATACATGAATAAAATAAGAGTGATTGGATATATATATTTTTTTAAAATGACTGGACATCCCAAAAATGAATAGACTCAACTTAGTTGGATGGAGGAACTTAGTACACCACTATTGAGCGTTTAATTTAAATAAAAAAGTACTTCCTCCATCCTCAATAAGAGTCCTATTTTTTCATTTTTATCTGTTCTTCAATAAGAGTGTTATTTCACTTTAATCATAAATGATAAGTATGCTACACATTCCATCAACTTATTTTATTCATATTTTATTATAAATTTAATATATATAAGTGGAACTTCCACTAACTTATTAAATTTATTTTTGTTTACACTTCTTCGAACCAAATAGATATGATGAAAGAGTATTTTATAATAAAAATATATACATATCATATGACATAGAAACAAAATAATTTGAAGAAGTGTTTCGTTAGTGAATAAAGGGAAAAAGTTTAAAGCGTCGTTTCATTAGTTTTCTGTTGCGTTTTATGCACAGTAGGGCAGAGGATCCCTTTCTGGTAAAACCCCACCTTTTTTTGGGGGGAGAGTTTTTGAGGTGTATGAGTTTAAACCCTAACCATGTTAAAATTAAGTAGGATTAAAATTTTAACTCAATTCACTGTTTGTAAATTAAATTTGCATTTAACACTAGAAATTTTATGTTGTGAACTTGATTTTCTAAATCTCCGAATGAGGCTTATCGATATTAAACTTAGTGCTAAAAATTATGTCATGTAACATTATTATTGATCTTCTTTCAAAAAAGAAGAGAAAAATTTGCCGCTTGATATATTCAATGTAAACGTTCGGAAGCTTGTATGTAATTTTATATAAATCAACGCGGCGCAACGCGACTCACCACATCCGTCTATTTCACTTGTATAGCAGCTAGAATACTTTAGAAAATTGATGAGATTATTCAAAAATAAGTATTGTGTTTGAATTAATTTCTATAATAGTGTCAATTTAGCAAATGGCTATTAATGCCATTAATGATTTCCACATCCGCAGAATCTATGAGTGTGATTGTGAGTGTGAGCGTGAGTGTGCATTAATTACATTGGAATATGTTTTATAGTTCATGAACTTTGTCAAAGTATTATTTTAGATCTGTAAATTTTGAAAATATCATTTGAGATTCATCAATTATGAGTTAATATCAATCGAAGTACTTTTTTACTATTTTCAAATATTTTCAGACGAAAATACCCTCAATAACTTGAAGGGTGTATATTTTTACTAAACTTATCACATACTCATAGTTTTTATAAATATCTTTACTACAAATTGTCTAATTATAATTTGAGCCAATATTATCACTTAATTTTGTGACATAAAAGAAAAGTTCATTCTTCAACTTTTTATAATTAAATAATTCTTCAAGTATCGTCTATTGTTTGTGACATTAATATTTACGAGTATACATGCCTCAAAATTATTTAATTATAAAAAGTTGAAGAATGAACCTGTCTTGTATGTCACAAAATTAAGTGATAATATTGTCAAATTGTATTTAGAAAATTCATCAAAAATATATAATAAAGATATTTATATAAAAATATGAGTATGTGATATGTTTAGTAAAAGAGGGAACATCTATTTTGTACACCAACTATCCTAAATGAGCAAATTTGTCCGTAACATTTCATAATATCTTTGAGGTCCGTCAACTATAAATTAATATCAATTCAACTACTTGACTATTTCCAATATTTTCATGACCAAAACCAATTCAATCTATTTACTCTCTCATTTTCATTAAAGTATATAATTTGGGATAATTGATGAACCAAAAAAGATGTTCCCTCTAATTTTAATTTCAAAATAAAAATATGTTAATGATATTAATATTCTATTACTATTAATTATTTGCGTTTAGTTTTACTTATTTTTAATATTTTAAATCATTGTACTATATATAATATTAATAGTGAAATAACTTAGGTATAAATATATGTAAACATTATACTAATACAATATTTGTATATAAAAGTAGTTCAATTTATTAGATATAATATTAATTTTTTAATCTTAAAGCTATACATAGAAGAATATGTTATTTTTAAGTGCAATATAAAATTGGCAATTAAAAATAAATTAAAATTCATTATATACAAAAAATCTTAAATAATTCAAAGAGCTAAGTTTTATTTTATCTACTCTTATATAGTAATTGTAGTCTAAAAAAATTAGTTGAAATTATCAGTAATCAATTTAATAAAAAAGACAATGGCATTCCTTAGTTGAATTTATGATTAATTTAAATCTATGATTGTTTAATTAAATAAAAAATTAATAGTTGCTATCAATTGTTTAATATCACAATGTCGCGTCTCAATATTATCATTAGGCCATTTATAACAACATCATGAAAATTGTTCATAGTTCTCATATCTATTTTCTTGACTATTCGTGAATCGTATTTTTTCTACTTTATTAAATTTTTATTTCAATGTAGTATATATTATATATGATGATTAACTTGAATTTCAGTAAACTAAAATTATGAGATTCATTAAAATAAAATATTTATCTTAATTTTATCTAAATAATTGAGAATGTAACCATATAAAAGTATTAACTAGCACTATAAAATAATCTCATAATATTCAAATAAGGTATGACATATATTAATAATAATAGTATAAGAAACTATTAAACTTAATCCCAAATAAATTAGAAGAAAAAAGAAACCGGATGAATAAAGAAAGAAAAATAAATTACATACTTTAATGAAAATGAAAGGATAAATAGATTGAATTGCCCTTCATGGCCTTAAGGGTACTTTGGTCATTACAATATTGGTAATAGCTAAAAAGTAGTAAAATTGATATTAACTTATAGTTGATGGACCTCAAAAGATATTATTAAAATTTAAGGATTAAATTTGCTCATTTAGGATAGTTGGTGTACTGAAAAATATGTTCCCTCTTAGTAAAAATATACACCCTTCAAGGTATTGAGCGTATTTTCGTTCGAAAAAACTTGGAGATAGTAAAAAAGTACTTCGATTGATATTAACTCATAGTTGATAGACTTCAAATGATATTTTCAAAGTTCACGGACCTAAAATAATACTTTGACAAAGTTCATTTACCAAAACAGATATTCCCTCAATACATTTAGTTTTACAGATCACACTGATTCATGGCAGTTGACACAAGAATATCATACTCTAGAGAAACCAACAAGAGAGGAAAACTGCATTTACTGTGGCTATATTTGGTGATGTTTTTGAACGCGCGTATGTCGACATGGCCTGCTGTCATAGACCGCGAAGAGGGCATTTTGGTCATTTTTCAGCTTGGCATCCGTGAGGTCAGCTTCCATCGGTGGAGCATGTGTCCTCTCTGTGATGAGTCTGTATGCAGAAGGATACACATCGATGAGGTATAATAAAAATGCAAAATGATGATGTTAGATAAGAATTCACTGTATTTGAAAACTATCCTTTTTCACAAATAAAATTGCTAGAATATCCATTTCTTGCAGATTCAGTGTCGTCCGCTAAGCAAAACAGATCAACTACATATTCATTTCTATTTAAAAATCAAAAGATGTAGTGCATAAAAAAGATTTTGTGGCTGTTGTGTCGTAGTTATATTCGTGCCTGGAGACAACCACAACAGCAAAGAAGCAGCATAGCAAGCCTGCCTGTATAACTAAATTGCTTTACACAGAAACAGAAATCAATGATGCAACACTCTATCTACACATACATTCCAGCCTAATTCATTGACGATTTGTTGCAGCCTCTCTTCCTGTCCTTTTAGGTCCCCCAAGGCCGTGGTGAAGGGGTATACATACGTGAACTTGGTCGCCATAGCTCTATAAGAAACAACATTTCCGTTCACCAGAAACTCCATAACGTCACGACCAAATCCTCCATCCACCTAAGCCTGCAGATACATCCCTGCATCATCCCCACAATCCACATTTTCATCAAAAGATTACTTCACATCATCACATATAACAACCTAAGCATCTTAATTCATTTCAACAACTAGAAGAATTCAGTATTGGCCTCACTAGTTGGAGTCAAAACCCTCAATCAACATCATTCCCCATGTTTAAATTTATGCACATACAAATAAAACAAACACCGCAAAATGCATACACAAGATCCTCAGATACTTGTATTGCCTCTTGTCCAGCTCAGTTCTAAAACATAGTTGTGCTAAATGTTTATCGAGTAGTGAGTTACCGGTAGTTGTATCTTTGACAAGCTGGATCTTGGCGTTCTTCTGAGTTTTTATGATTGCATCTTGAAATTGCTGATGATACCATAGAACAATTAGATCCCTAGTCCGGTTTAACCAAAATTAAAGAACATTGAAATTCGAGAATCTAAACGCTTTGAAGGAGAAATCGGAAAAAGGAAATAAATATTTTGCTGATAAATTGTGCATTTAAAATAACTCTGAATTTCCTCTATTTAAGGTGGTGAAAGCCCACCATTTTAAGGGGGGGGGGGGGGAGTGTGCATTAATTAAATTTAGTTTTACAGATCATACTGATGTTTGGCAGTTGGCACAATATTCTCAAACTCTGAGAGGAAAACTGCATCTATATTTGGTGAAGTTTTTGAATGCACATATGTCGTCATGGCTTCTGTCATAGACTGCGAAGAGAGCATTATCTTCATCAGCCTCTGCTGTCTTAGAAACGCAGGGGAAATGCGATGGAGAAGGTGACCCATTATCATCATCAGGCTTTACTTCCACAACAGTCTCTTTGAAAGTGGAGGATTTCAAAGGCTCCAACTTTGTTCATTTTTTCTCTGGAATTGTTGCACGAAGCATGCACGACATTGCCCGTCTCATGTCCATTCGAAAGTGAAGAGGTCACTATTTCTTTTTCTCCCATTCATTTAGCTGGTGACGAATCTCTGTCTTAGCCTTTCCTATCAGCATAGCACGCATGTTTCTCAGAGATAACTCCCTCGTATTTCTCCTTTTGGCTGGCCTCTCTTTGTTTAGCACAGGGGAAGCTGTATGCGAAGCTGAAGCTGTGTCCGCTCTTTCTGGCACACTTGAAGGACCATTTTCTCTCTCCAGGTGCATGGGATGAAGGAGCTTGAGAGGTTCTTGAAGCTGATGGTTGGGCAGCAGCGTGCATATCTTGTTGTTGTTGATTTGGGAAAGGACGAGGGCGTGAACTGCGGCTCTGTACAGGTATAGCTGTCGCCAAAAAGGGCTGATGACAGCAGTAGCAAAGAAGAGTCTGATTGAGAAATATATTTGTGTATTCATACTGTACGTGGAAAATGGAAAAGAAGGCAACAAGAATGTTGAGGAAATAGCAAACATGAATTGGCAAAAATACTACTAGTTGATATGAATGTCACAAGATAAACATGCTAATTTTCCATGTGCTAAAAATACATAAAGGAAAACAAAAGACCACACATATACATATCATAATGTGTAACGATAAGGACAAAACAGAGATATATAACTATAGGAAAGTGACACCAATATTTTTGAGATATATCACAATTGGACAGAAGAATATCAGCATGGATGCATTTCTGAAACAACAATCCTGGAAAAATGTTAAAATTCAGACTTCAGAAGTCAGTCAAGTCTAGTTTTATGCATATAAAAGAAATTGATAGGATCCACTCATCAATAGATTCAATACTACGCACATAACTTGAACACGCGCATGTTTGTGGGATAAATTGTCAAAAAAGTAAGCAGATGCATTCATAATTACTGAAATAATCCTTGTTGATTCTGTAAGAATTAGAATGGAATCTGAATTGTCAAATAATTATTGAAAAAGCATGGATATTAAAGAGAAACAATGAATCCTTGATGGCGTAGTAAGTGTGTGTGTGTGTGTAATGTTACCTATAAAAACATTCATCTACAAACATAGTAAGTGATTTCATTAAAAGTTGTCATTAACATAACAGCGAATAACGTGCAGAAAAGGTGTGTTATCGATGACAAAATCCAAACGAACACCATAGATCTAAAAAATAGATTCAGCCTCCCAGTTCATATTCGACACGTGGCCAAGCCGTGATATGCACTCTAACTCTGGATATAACAGTGAAGATGCAAATAAATGCTATTGAAACTTATTTAATGTATGCGGACAAACAAGTACGTACTCCATATACCAACCGACAAATAGAATGTCGAGAATAACGGTATTACGTAACTTATTTTAAATTTGCGCAACCCATCTTGACGCGAAACCCCTTCTACAACTTTCACACAATAAAAAAGCAAAAACACCAGAAACAATCACCATCTTGTTTTAAACAATTCTAATTACTATTTATCAAGTCGATGCTATCATTGATCAGATACTAATCTTTTTGGCTAAACTGGTTTTACGAATTTTACTCGACTCCAGAAATGACTATTCTTTACTTTGTACTCGATGAGAAATCATTCAAACAAGACTACAAAACACCAATGCATATCATGATCTCATCCATGCTACAGATCTACAAAACCTCAGGCACATCTTCTAGAAAGAGAACTACGGAACACAATTCAACAACTCACAACAAGCAGTAAGAGCACAAAAACTATTTCAATCTCTTCATTACCAAAACCAAAAAGAGGACCACTAGAAGCAAGCAAACCCTCCAGTTAAACACACTTCAAATTATAAAGCACAAAAGGTTTATGCATAATAGCTATGAATAAGAGGCGGAAATCACATAAAATTAATCATATAAACCTTCACTACAATCAACTCACAAATCGTCAGCCATGATTAAAACATCAAGCTCACCAACACATTGATTTAAACAAAACCCCAAATTCCCAAATCATCAGCAACATGCAATTAATCGTGAACTCATAAAGCATGATCCTTGTGCATAGATTACAATCAAATAACCATCAATGCTGAAAACACATAAACTATACACAACATTACCTCCTCAATACGTGAAGAAATTTTTCCGATGAACCTTTTGATGAAATTCTCCACTGAAAAGGAGCTAAAAATATAATTTTGAAATAATATATATAAAGCTAAATAGAAAGAAAGAGAGCTAAATAAATGGGTTTTCAATGGTGTTTGAGTGCTCGGATCAACAGAGTATCGATTGAACAATGCTGAATTTCAGATTTAAAGAACACGGAATTGGGAGAATCTAACTCTTGGAAGGAGAAATCGGAAAGAGGAATATTTTGCTGATGAATCGTTCATTAATAATTACTCTGAATTTCCTATTTTTAAAGTGGTATAACCCATTTTTTTTTGGGGGGAGAGTTTTTGAAGTGTCTGAGTTTAAACTCTAACCTTGGTTAAAATTAAGCCTGATTAAAATGTTATTTAATATTTCTTCCGTTTTTTAAAAATAGAAATATTTGAAATGACACGGATTTAAATGCACAATTTGGGAAAGTAAGGAAGTGGGTGAGAAAAATTGGTAAAGTAAGAAAGAGAAAAAAAAAAAAAATTGGTAAAGTAAGAGAAAAAAAAATGTAATGGAATTAATGTTAGTAGATTATTAGGTCCACTTTATTAGTTGTATAAGTTGTAAAAATTGATGTATAGAGGGGTAAAGATTTCCTAAAATAGAAAGTTTGAAAGTTGTTATTTTTAAGCAACGAAATAAACTGGAAAGAGTTGCTATTTTTAAAATACGGAGGGAGTACTAGAAATTTTATGTTATGAATGCTTTATTTTCTGAATTTCCGAATGATGCTCACCGATGGTAAACTTGGTGCGGTAAAGTATGTTACGTAAAGAAAAAAAAATATGTCGCTTGATATATTCAACATGCATGTTCGGAAGCTCGTATGTAATTTTATATAAATCGATGTGACACACCACATTCGTTTATTTTGCTTGGTATAGCACTACAATACTCTAGAAACATTGATGAGATTATTCGAAAATGAATGTTTTGTTGAATTAATTTCTATAAAAGTGTACAATATACAAATGAGTACTAATGCCATTAATGCTTTTCCATCTTGTGAGAGGTGCATTAATTTATTCAATTTTACATATAATGCTGATTCATGGCGGTTGACATAAGAATATCAGACTCTAGAGAAACCAACAAATAAGGACGGAACTAGTAATGTAAATAAGCTGATGCTAAAATTATAAAAAAAAAAACACACAAATTGTAAATATATATATTAAAAATAATATTTTAATATTATAAACAGTTTTATTTATTTTATAAAATTTAAATAATGAAAACACAACCACAAAATTTAATACTCTATATTTTCATAATAGTTATTCAAATTATAAAATTTAGTAAAAAATTTGGCAGTTAAAATCACAATTTCTGTTTTTCTCAATTATCATATCCGATTATAAAATATTGTATTTTGATAATGTTTAAAACTATAGTGTTTTATTATAATAAGAAAAAATATGTATTCTAATAAATTTTAAAATTCTAGATTTAATACTTTACTTTCAAATAAATTAATTAGAATTTGACAATTTTTTATATTAATGACTACTAATATTTTAATATATTGAAATAGAAATACAAATACATAAATTCTGCTATTATAAAGATATGAAAAATATTTTGCTAAACAAACTCAAGTATTAAACCATTGATGCAAAAATATTAGCATTAGGAATTATTCCACAAATCAAAATAGTGCAAATTCGATTATGATGTTACTCCCTTCGTCCACAAATAGGAGTCATGTTTTTCCATTTTAGTCTATCTGCGAATAGGAGTCTCGGTTCACTTTTATTATAAATGGGCCACCTTCCACTAACTCAATCACATTTAAAATAAATATATACAAGTGGGACCCTATTTCCACTAACTTTTTTTCACCCATTTTTTTTAGCATTTCTTAAAATCCGAGCAGTCAAAAAATGAAACTCCTAATGGTGGACGGAGAGAGTATATATATTTCCAAATCTCTTGAACACACAAAGAATTAATTACTCTTTAATTAAAGTGGACCCCAACACAGTTGTAAATTTAATGATAATTTACTTTCTAATTTCTCTCTTTTCCTATCATCTCCTTCCCCCTTCTCCCGAGAAAAAATTTCATTAGTCAAGACATACCAAGGCGGTATTATGACATGGTATGTCCAACCTATATTTATTTGACAAGTGGAAATATATTACATCCAAATTATTTCACCTAATATAACATTCACCTTGTTTGGAAATGTACTATAAATGGTGCGTTAAAATAACAACACCTCTTAAAATAACACCATACCATCATTTCTAGCCAATCATTTGTACACGTGTATGAATGATCAGCTGCCATGTGGCAATCATAAAAAATATTCAATGGTAAATTTTCTCGACCAACAATATCCAATGCACTAGACAACAATATCCAATACACTAGACAACAATTTACAATAATTTTTTCTCGGTCAGCAATATCTAATACGCTAGGCAGCAATCTATAGATTGCTGTCTAGCATTTATACTATTAATGTGTAGTGTTTATAATATTGCTGGATACGTGGTGTCACAATGTCACTTTAAAAGGTGTTGTCATTTTAACACAAACATATACTAAAATATGGTAACGATAACACGTAGGGCTCGTTTGATAAGAAAAATGAGATATAACAAGATTTGTTAAATAAGATAAGAAATG
>NC_062965.1:28354832-28417142 GCF_023119035.1 Salvia hispanica
CTTACTTTACTCTTTCTGCATTAACTCACAAAATAACACTACATGAAAACCAATGCTGATTCTCAAATATTGCATATTTAATGGGATGGAGGGAGTATAATAAAATTAATTTTTAAATTATATTTTTATATTTAGTTATTTTAATATAACATGTAAGCATTTATGTAGTTAATAATGTGCAATGGCAATATATATATGCGCAAAAATATTTTACATCACGATTAATTAAAACAAATAGATTATGAAATTTAGAATTAAATAACTAAAATAAATTAAAATATTTTATATTATAATTAATATGAAGATTAATAAAATTAATTTGATTAAAGTAATTTCACAAAATTTATCAAGAAGCAATTAAAGTCAATACACACGAAAATACATGTGTATATATGAATACATTATACATATATTGATACTCCATAATAATCCATATAGAAAGGCCTAATAATGTTACCATATTTTGGTACATTTCTGTCACGCCCGCATTTTCTGAGGATAGAAAACACGGTGAATCGCAACAAGGAGAGGGTTAAAGAAGCGGGAAAGAAAGGGGAAAACGATGAAACTCGACCAAAGCTTAATATAATAGGAATGGCTCGAATAAAATCAGAATATCATCTCACCAATAATCAAAATCAATAGGAATAGTATCTCATCAATACATGAACTCAAAAGAAAGACAACAACTCAGCGGAAGCATTTCGAGAGTAGAATAATGCTATGTATGAAGACACAATTCTGAATATTTGATAGACATTCTTTACTTTTATGCTCAACACCCACTGCGTTCGTCACAGCTCAACCTGCACATAGGGAAAGCAAATACAGGGCTGAGTACTTACTCGGTGAACATATGCCAAAATAATTTTATAAAACAGTTATGTCATGTCGCCATTAAGTGACCTCGGGGTTTTAATTTGAAAAGGCCCGAGACACTAAAAATAGTTCACAACCACAAACTTTCAACTCATCCTCAAATCATTTTCCTCATCATTTCAAAAACACAACCATTTCTCCTTGAGTTATTTAAGAAACTGCCATATCTGTTCTTTAGAGTGCCGTGTAAGGTGGCCACTTTCCACGAGCATGAAAATCGGCCAACCCATTTGATGACTCACAGTCCTCATCATATACACTGGTCCAAGTAGGGACGCACCCTTTCTAGGACCCGAATTCGATTTAACTCATAGTACGGACTCACTCCCCACAAAGCAATCATCAACATCATCATCTCAACAACCTCAATATCATCAACCTCAACATCAACAACCTCAACAACGTGTGAACGAGAGTATGGCCACAACTCGATCACCGGACCGGTCGACGACAAAAGACGGCTCACGATCCCCAATGGTGTACACTAGCTTGGTAGTAGGGACTCACTCCCTAGTCATTGACCCGAATTCAATTTCAATAGGTCTAGTAGGGACCACTCCCTTGCTAAACAAGCGAGATAAACATTTCTCAAAACCAAAACATTAGCGCATGACATACCCTTTGCAAAACTCCATTACTTTCTCACAAAACATACTCTTCTCAACTTTATTTTTCTCATAAAATGTATTTGAAACATAAATCATTTTACCGTCAAGGTCGTGCGTCTTCAACTCATCCTCAAATCATTTTCCTCATCATTTCAAAAACACAACCATTTCTCCTTGAGTTATTTAAGAAACTGCCATATCTGTTCTTTAGAGGTGCCGTGTAAGGTGGCCACTTTCCACGAGCATGAAAATCGGCCAACCCATTTGATGACTCACAGTCCTCATCATATACACTGGTCCAAGTAGGGACGCACCCTTTCTAGGACCCGAATTCGATTTAACTCATAGTACGGACTCACTCCCCACAAAGCAATCATCAACATCATCATCTCAACAACCTCAATATCATCAACCTCAACATCAACAACCTCAACAACGTGTGAACGAGAGTATGGCCACAACTCGATCACCGGACCGGTCGACCCAAAAGACGGCTCACGATCCCCAATGGTGTACACTAGCTTGAGTAGGGACTCACTCCCTAGTCAAACCCGAATTCAATTTCAATAGGTCTAGTAGGGACCACTCCCTTGCTAAACAAACAGATAAACATTTCTCAAAACAAAAACATGGCATGACATACCCTTTGCAAACTCCATTTTTCTCATAAAACATACTCTTCTCAACTTTATTTTTCTCATAAAATGTATTTGAAACATAAATCATTTTACCGTCAAGGTCGTGCGTCATCTCACATCACATCAACAAGTCGAGCAATTCACAATATCAGTCAACAAATCAACACATATATCACATAACACCACTTTCACTTTAAGCACATAAATCACATCTCATGGAAGTTAAAATTAATAATAATTGCAATCACAGGCATTTCGTCACATAAAATGATGCTCAAATCGATATGTTAAAACTAAAGCTCTTAAAGTATTTAGTTCGAAAGCCCACCTCTCGCATAAAATCTTATCATGTGTTCCATCGCATTCTCGAAACACGTGTATGAAGGCGGCCATTGATTTAATGTACTCCACTAGATTAACTGCAATCATTTCCTTTACTAAAAACAAAAGGCCCATATCTATAAACTAATTCACAGAAACATTTAAATAAACAAGTCGCATAGTTTCTTCAACTTTTTCTCACCTCACGTGAAATCCAAAGATGGGATTTGAAGTTTCCAAATTCTTTTCCTTTCTTCTTTCTTCCAGCTCTCTCTTTCTTTCTCATCTCTGTCATGGCACCACTGCCTCGTTTCTCTCTGCACAGCCGCGTGCAGCGCTGCTGCTGTCCTCTACGTTGAGCGTTGCCGTCGCCATCTCCGCCCTATCTTTCCCTCATCTCCGCCACAGCGCCGCTGCTGTCAAAATGCTGTCGGCGTGGCCACTGCCGGGTCAGCCGCTGCTGCTCCAGATCGAGACAGCCGATGTCCACCGTGCAGCCATCGTCACGGAGCTGCCGCTCGCTGCCAGCTCCACTCCGACGTGTTGCTGTTCGCTATCCTGCCGCCGCTGCTGATATTTCCGAATCACCGCCACCGCTATTGGATCGTTGCCATCCCGCTGCAGCCGCTATTGGCTCTCTCTCTACGACTCTTCTACCTCAACTAATTAGTGTCGCTGCATCTCCGTGAATCACTTCGTTGAAGTGCAGTGGACCAGCCCCGTTGAAGTGTCGAGGCCGTTTTAATCGCCATGGTCGCTGCTGCCCGCACGGAGCCGTCGCCGCACTGATTTTGCCTTCCATTCGATTCGTCTCTCCAACTCTCTCTCTCTTTCAATTTCTTTTCTCTCTCTGCACTCTCTGTCAAAATATGAAATCGGTTGAAAGCTTTTGAAACTGGTTGAATGATATGGGAGTTGTGGGCAAAAATATATATCTAGATGTACGATGAGCAGAAAATCTTGTTGATATTGGCTGAGATTTGCTCCTAGTTAAAAACTGATTTCTTCCTTATATATCTACCGGAAAAGGGAGTGGGCAATTTGGCTATGAAATTGATGGAAAAGATTGCTGACTTGGTCTCCTCCACAACTTGGGTTTCGAAAGAAAATAAGGGATTGGGCTCGCATGAAATACCATGCTGATTTGGGTTTCTCAAAAATTGGGCTCAAATGACAGAATAAAAAATAGTACTCCATTTTTTTGGGTTTGTCATGGTATAATTGTTTAAGCTCAAATTTGTACGCTCATTCTCTCGACAAAAGAAGCAAAGGCGAAAAAAAATTTCAGACTCACGAATGACGTCTTGAAAAAGTCGGGGTGTTTACAATTTCCAAACAAAGAGATGTCATATTAGTGAACTTAATTTAAGTGTTAATCTATTTCCACTTGTCAAATAAGTATTGGTTGGACATACCATGTCACAATGACACATTGGTATGCCTTGACTAGTGAATTTTTTCTCCTTTCCCCCAATCCTTTCTGTAAACAACGTAAAACAGACATATCCAGGGGGGGACAGGCGCCGGCCAAGCCCCCTCTGGAGCGGCAGCTTGGCCCATGGTAGTTCCGACCCTGCCAACAAGAGAGGAAAACTGCATTTACTGTGCCTTATTTGGTCATGTTTTTGAATGCGCTATGTCGACATGGCCTGCTGTCATAGACCGCGAAGAGGGCATTTTGGTCATTTTTTGGCTTGGCATCTGTGAGGTCAGCTTCCATCGGTGGAGCATGTGTCCTCTCTGTGATGAGTCTGAATGCAGAAGGATACACATCGATGAGGTATAAGAAAAATGCAAAATGATGATGTTAGATACAGAATCCACTGTATTTGATCCTATTACTACATTCTTCAGAAGCAAGGGGAGAAAACTAGCCTTTTTCACAAATATAAAAGAAGAACCATCCTCCGAAGAGGCCTACGGTTGATCTCTATCATCTTCCTTAATCATAACCCTAGTTAGACCTATGTGCTTAGAGTTCTCATGCAGCAGAGTTCCAGCTGCTGCTCTCTTGAAAAGGCATTACCTCCAAACAACCAAATCTAATCAGTCTTAAACTTTGGGCATACATACACCAAGCTAATAAAAAACTGTACAATTACTAAAAATCCAAAGTACCTAACTCATACATGTGATCATAGATGAAATACAAGGTAGTATTTGATTATCTGACATTTTTACACTTAAATCCGTATGATTCTCAACACTGAATTCCATTCCCCTTTTGTATGTAAATGTTATGCCAAACATGTAGTAACAATTAATGTTGGATCCTATAGCGTGCTTCAAGTGCTCTGAAACTTTATGATGGACATATTGTTTAATTAGAATGATCTAAAACTGAAAAAAAAGTGTACAATGATATGGTTAGTTTACAACTTCTGAAAGCTAGAGTGAATGAACTTGTTGCGAATATCAATTCCATATTTCCATACCACCAACATTATGCAGAAAGAAAGAATCTATAATTACTTACTAAGAAATGATAGAAACGTGCAACGATTTAAACCACTCTTTATTTTTTTCTACTACACAACCTATATATAGCAACAAAATATATGCAAGCCCTCAATTATGACAAACAAAACTCTCAAAAAGTTCATCATCATTAACCCTCGGATCCACTTCAAATATGTATATCCAGCAAAATGATAACTCATTCCCCCAGCATCATACTATATTTTTCAAGTACAAAATGAAGAGCACAATCAACAACACGAATAGAAGCAACATCGTACCGCAACAGTTCTCAAACTCTAGAGAGGAAAACTGCATTTACTGTGGCTATATTTGGTGAAGCTTTTGGAATGCGCGTATGTCGTCATGGCTGCTGTCATAGACCGCGAAGAGGGCATTATCATCATCATCCCTTGCTGTCATAGAAACGCAGGGGAAATGGGATAGAGAAGGTGACCCATTATCATCATCAGGCTTTGCTTTCACAAGTCTCTTTGAAAGTGGAGGATTTCAAAGGCTCCAACTTCGTTCATTTTTTGTCTCTGGATAAATTCTGGAATTGTTGCACAAAGCATGCACGACATTGCCCATATCCTGTCCATTCAAAAGCGAAGAGGTCTCTCTGTCTTACCCTTCCCTATCAACATAGTTGGTGACACAATTCAACAACTCACGTGGATGAAATTCTCCATTAATGTTAAAAAGAAAGAAGGAGAGCTAAATAAATGGATTTTCAAAGGTGTTTGAGTGCTTTACAGAATTAAAGAACACTGAATTGGAGAATCTAAACAATTTGAAGGAGAAATCGGAAAAAGGAAATAAATATTTTGCTGATAAATTGTGCATTTAAAATAACTCTGAATTTCCTCTATTTAAGGTGGTGAAAGCCCACCATTTTATAGGGGGGGGGGAGTGTGCATTAATTAAATTTAGTTTTACAGATCATACTGATGTATGGCAGTTGGCATAATATTCTCAAACTCTAGAGAGGAAAACTGCATCTACTGTAGGGGTGAGCAAAATAACCGAAAACCGAATATCCGAACCAAACCGAAATTTTGAAATTCGGTTCGGTTTTTTCGGTTTTTCGGTTCGGTTCGATTTTAAAAATATAAAAATTTCGGTTTTTCGGTTCGGTTTGGGCGAAAAAAAAAAACCGAAAAACCGAATTATATTTTAAATATATTAGTATTATATATTTTTATCCTATTAATTTAGTATATTATATCATATATATAACATATATTCTTCTAATATATTTTTATATAATAAATATTATATATATTATATATATTTATATTCTATTAGTATATATAAAATAAAATAAATTAGATATATTAAAGTATATTTTTTTCGGTTTTTCGGTTTTGTTTTGAAATTTCGGTTTTTTCGGTTTAGTTCGGTTTTCGGTTTTTCGGGTTCGGTTCGGTTTGGGCGAAAAACCGAACCGAAACCCGAATGCACACCCCTAATCTACTGTGGCTATATTTGTACAAGTTGTTTAGAACATCTGAAAGCTGGAGTGAATGAACTTGTTGCAAATATCAATCCAAACCACCAACATTATACAGAAAGAAAGAATCTATAATTACTTATTAAGAAATGGTAGAAACATGCAACGATTTAAACACACTATCTTCATATTTCTACTACACAACCTATATATAGCAACAAAATATATGCAAGCCCTCAATTATGACAAACAAAAATCTCAAAAATAAGGCTCGGATCCACTTCTAATATGCATATCTATCAAAATAGGTAACCCATTCCCCAACATCATATTTTCAACTTTCAATTACAAATATATATCCAGCAAAATGATGACAACACAAAAATAGAAGCAAGATCGTACCGCAACAGTCAAATCATCCCAATTTTCTCCCACGCCATCTGATTCTCTGTTACGGACTCAATTCCCACATCGGTTGTTCTAATAACTGGTGTGGGGTATATAGACTAGATGGGCTCTCTCAGACTAGTTTTTTTAGATGAGTTCTCCTGTTTAGTTTTGTTTGTCTGTATCACTCTCATCATACCAAATCACCATAAAAGGATTGCATGTGCATCATCATACCAAATCACCATAAAAGAATTGCATGTGCATAAATGATCACAGGGTTCGTCCTAAGAGTCCTCGCAATACAAATTTAAGAAGGAAATTTTGCGTCTCGATTTTTTTTTCTCTTCTCAAATTGGCACGATTTATTAGCTAAACTATGTTTCCAAATATGCCAATTTAAACCCTATGCTTGTGAAAATTCTACGTTTCGTTCCATGAAATTTGAAGAATATCATTTTTAATCCCAAATACTTAACGTTTGTTCGACTACTTAATACACCCTCCGTCCCCAAAGAGTATGAACTATTTCCTTTTTCATCAGTCCCTAAAGAGTATGAACTTTCTACTTTTGAAAAATTCAAAAAACATACTACCCTTACATATCATTTTATTGACAACTTATACCATTATCATTAACACTTATACCATTATAATAATATGGACCCCAGTCTCCCACTAACATTATTTCCACTACCCTTTCTCCCTCTCTCTCTCTTACTTTTCCCCTTATTTATTAAAACCCGCACCAAACCCAAAGTTCATACTCTTTGGGGACAGAGGGAGTAATACACTATCTTCACATACATCTAGTCCATCAAAGTAAACCTTGGAGCATACCAGCCTAGTTCATTGACTATTTGTTGCAGCCTCTCTTCCTGCCCTTTGGAGTGCCCCAAGGCCGTGGTGAAGGGGTATATATACGTGATCTTGGTCGCCATAGCTCTATAAGAAATAACGTCTCCGTTAACCAAAAACTCCAAAAAATTCTCCATCCACCTAAGCTTGCATATATCTATCATTCCCACAATCCGCATTTTATCAAAAGATTACTTCACATCATCACATATAACAACCTAAGCATCTTAACTCATTTGGAGTTATGCACGACATTATCCATATCCTGTCTTTGATGGAGAAGGTGACCCATTATCATCATCAGGCTTTGCTTCCACAACAGTCTCTTTGAAAGTGGAGGATTTCAAAGGCTCCAACTTAGTTCATTTTTTGTCTCTGGATAAATTCTGGAATCGTTGCACGAAGCATGCACGACATTACCCATATCCTGTCCATTCAAAAGTGAAGAGGTCACTTTTTCTTTCTCCCATTCATTTAGTTGGTGACGGATCTCTGTCTTAGCCTTCCCTATCAGCAAAGTTGGTGACACAATTCAACAACTCACATTGATGAAATTCTCCACTAATGTTAGGGCCTGTTTTGTACGTGGGTTAGGTATGGATTGGGGCATTTAATCTATTCTAAACCTATGTTTTGTACTATGGATAATTTTTGGGAAAGCCCGACGGGCCTATCGAATTTTATCCAGGCCCGGCGTAAACAGTGCCAAATTCCACTGTTACTCTTGGGAAAAAAGTCCACCAAAAATTGTTGGATTATTCACTGTTTTAATAGGTTTCCTCTTTACCTTTCAATTTTTTCCCCTCCAATCTCTCTCTCTGCCATCAGCGCCTTCAATTTCTTCCACTCCACTCTCTCTCTGCCATCAACAAACCATATTTGTTCTGTCTCTTGAGCACTCCTCTCCGTCAACATCTATTCCATGAACCTTGGACCTCTATTCCATGGCCGCCGTCGTTCGCCACCTAGCGATAGTGGCGGCGCCCGGCGTCGTTTGGTTTCGGACTCTATGCCCTCTGTATTATGCTGGAAAACATTGCAGGGGAGGGATTGGTGGAGTACTTGCCGTAAATCTAGATCCAAATTCATAATAATTTCTGCAATTTAGTCTTCTTGTAGTGGATTTCTGTATGTTTGGGGCATATTTGTTCTTCCGATTTTTGTATTTTGGTTTTTTTTTGTTTTATCAAATTATGGATGAATTTCTAGGTTTGGTGTCGATGTGGTATCGATTTCTATTTATTCAGATCATGAAACTCTCAATTTTGGAATTAGATTCTTGATTTTGGACTCAAACTCATCTTCAATACATAGATTTTCGATTCTGGAAGTATTCGTCGATTTTTGAATTGTTGATGACATTCAAAATAATCAATATTTCTGGAAAATTATCCATGCTACAAAACAATACTAACATAAAAACCTAATCCAAGTTCTATCCTGCTTTAGGCCCGAAATTTTATCCCAGGTTCACTATCATGGTATATTCCAGTCCATGCTACAAAACGAGCCCTTAAAAAGAAAGGAGACCTAAATAAATGGATTTTCAAAGGGTTTGAGTGCTTTTCAGAATTAAAGAACTCTGAAATTGGAATGTAAACGCTTTGAAGGAGAAATCGGAAAAAGGAAATAAATATTTTGCTGATAAATTGTGCATTTAAAATAACTCTGAATTTCCTCTATTTAAGGTGGTGAAAACCCACCTTTTTATAGTGGGGAGAGGCTTGCTTCCACAACAGTCTCTTTGAAAGTGGAGGATTTCAAAGGCTCCAACTCCTTCATTTTTTGTCACTGGAATTGTTGCACGAAGCAGGCACGACATTGCCCATATCCTGTCCATTCGAAAGTGAAGAGGTCACTTTTGTCTTTTTCTCCCATTCATTTAGCTGGTGAAGGATCTCGGTCTTAGCCTTCCCTATCAGCATAGCACGCATGTTTCTCTGAGATAACTCCCTCGTATTTCTCCTTTTGGCTGGCCTCTCTTTGTTTAGCACAAGGGAAGCTGTATGCGAAGCTGAAGCTGTGTCCGCTCTTTCTGGCACACTTGAAGGACCATTTTCTCTCTCCATGTTAATAGGTGCATGGGATGAAGGAGCTTGAGAGGTTCTTGAATGTGATAGTTGTGCAGCAGCGTGCATATCTTGTTGTTGTTGATTTGGGAAAGGACGAGGGCGTGAACTGCAGCTCTGTACAGGTATAGATGTCGCCAAAAAGGGCTGATGACAGCCGTAGCAAAGAAGAGTCTGATTGAGAAATATGTTTGTGTACTCATACTGTACGTTGCACCTATTGCACAATGCCCAGAATGTGTCTGGTCGAAAGAAGCTAGCAATGGAGGTCATTTTCAGATATACCAGTCTTCTGCTCTGAAAACCTACAAAAATGGAAAACATGAATTGGCAAAAATGGAAAATGGAAAAGAAGGCAACAAGAATGTTGAGGAAATAGCAAACATGAATTGGCAAAAATACTACTTGTTGATATGAATGTCACAAGATATACATGTTAATTTTCCATGTGCTAAAAGTATATAATGGAAAACAAAAGACCACACATATACATAACAAAATATGTAATGATAAGGACAAAGCAGAGATATATGACTATAGGAAAGTGACTACCAATAATTTTTAGTTATATCACAATTGGACAGAAGAATATCAGCATGAATGCATTTCTGAAACAACAATCCTGGAAAAATGCTAAAATTCGGACTTCAGAAGTCAGTCAAGTCTAGTTTTATGCATATAAAAGAAATTGATAGGACCCACTCATCAATAGATTGAATACTACGTACATAACTTGAACACGCACATGTTTGTGGGATAAATTGTCAAAGAAGTAAGCAGATGTATTCATAATTACTCAAATAATTCTCGTTGATTCTGTAGGAATTAGAATGGAATCAGAATTGTCAAATAATTATTGAAAAAGCATGGATATTAAAGAGAAACAAACAATGAATCCATGATCAACGCACACATAGTAAATGTATGTGTGTGTGTGTGTAATGTTACCTAAATATTCATCTACAGACATAGTAAGCGATTTCATTAAAAAGCTGTCAAAAACATATAATCGAATAACGTGCAGAAAAGGTGTTCTATGGATGACAAAATCCAGCGAGCACCATAGATCTAAAAAATAGAGTCGGCCTCCCATTTCATATTCGACACGTGGCCTCATCTTTGATATGCACTCTAAGTCAGGAAATAAAAGTGTAGCTGCAAATAAATGTTACTGAAACTTATTTAATGTATACGGACAAACAAGTATGTGCTTCATACACCAAACGACAAATAGAACGTAGAGAATAACGGTATTACCGAACTTATTTTAAATCTGTGCAAACCATCTTGGCGCGAAAGCCCCTTCTACAACTAGCACACAATAAAAAAGGAAAAACACCAGAAACTATTACCATCTTGTTTTAAACAATTCTAGTTACTATTTATCAATTCGATGCTATCATTGATCAGATACTTATCTTTTTGGCTAAACTGTATTTACGAATTTTACTCGACTCCAGAATTGACTATTCTTTACTTTGTACTCAATGAGAAATCATTCAAACAAGACTACAAAACACAATTCAATGCATACCATGATCTCATCCATGCTACAGATCTACAAAACCTCAGGCACATCTTCTAGAAAGAAGAACTACGGAACACAATTCAACAACTCACAACAAGCAGTAAGAGCACAAAAACTATTTCAATCTCTTCATACATTAGAATCTATTCCCCTCATTAGTCATTACCAAAACCAAAAAGAGGACCACGAGAAGCAAACTCTCCAGATAAACACACTTCAATATAAAGCATATTAGTAATTAATAAGAGGCAGAAAATACATAGAAATAATCACATAAACCTTCACACACACACAGAATTCAGAATTGGACATCACTACAATCAACTCACAAATCATCAGCCATAATTAAAACATCAAGCTCACCAACACATTGATTAAACAAAACCCCAATTTTCCAAAATCATCAGCAACATGCAATTTATCGTGAACTCAAAAAGCATGATCCTGTATATAGATTACAATCAAATTACCATCAATGCTGAAAAACACATAAACTATACACAACTTTACCTCCTTTCTACGGGAAGAAATTTTCCGATGAACCTTTTGATGAAATTCTCCACTGAAAAGGAACTAAATTTTTTTTTTGAAATAATATATATAAAGCTGAAAAGAAAGAAGGAGAGGTAAATAAATGGATTTTGGTGTTTGAGTGCTCGGATCAACAGAGTATCGATTGAACAATGCAGAATTTCAGATTTAAAGAACACTGAAATGGGAGAATCTAACGCTTTGAAGGAGAAATCGGAAAAAGGAATATTTTGGTGATGAATCGTGCATTAATAATTACTCTGAATTTCCTCTATTTAAATTGGTAAAACCCCACCTTTTTTTGGGGGGAGAGTTTTTGAGGTGTTTAAGTTTAAACCCTAACCATGGTTAAAATTAAGCCTGGTTAAAATGTTAACTCAATTCCCTGTTTGTAATTTAAATTTCAATTTAATACTAGAAATTTTATGTTGTGAATGCTTGACTTTCTGAATTTCCGA
The DNA here is from genome assembly GCF_023119035.1 of Salvia hispanica. NCBI lineage: Eukaryota > Viridiplantae > Streptophyta > Magnoliopsida > Lamiales > Lamiaceae > Salvia > Salvia hispanica. Next base: position 28,367,020 of record NC_062965.1, read on the forward strand.
ACGATGCTCCTCGATGTTAAACTTAGTTCGATAAAGTTTGTCACGTACATTATTATTAATCCTCTTTAAAAAAAGAAGAGAAAAATATGTCGCTTGATATATTCAACATACACGTTCGGAAGCTCGTATGTAATTTTATATAAATCGACGCGATGCAGTGCATTCGTTTATTTCACTTGGTATAGCATCTACAATATATACTCTAGAAACATTGATAGAGATTATTCAAAAATAAGTGGTCAGTTGAATTAATTTCTATAATAGTGTACAAGTAAGCATATGACTACTAATGCCGTTAATGATTTCCACATCTGCAGAATCTGTGTGGCTAGAGAATGCAATAGCTTAAAGAAGCAGCATAACTAGCGTGTACAACACTGTAAATTACACGAGAACACTTGAACCAGAGATCTCGAATGCTACAGCTTCTGCAACTGGTAAATTTAGAAAATGTGCAATTGCATCCAATTTGGTGAAAGTTCCTAGATTGTTAATTCGTTAATGAGATCCATATTAAGCATTACCTCTGGGCTCCTTTAGGTTTGTATTCGCGATATCTGATCATAAGCACAAAAACATAAACATGTATATCGGAAAAAGAAAATGCATAGTATATTGATGACATATCTAGAATCTTGTCACCTTTGAAGCAAAATATGGATCTTCTCTTTCCTGCAAAGCTCTCAGACCAGAAAAAAAAATTCATGATTTGTAATTGTCACAATGGTTTCTTCGTTCTTGGAGATCCCTGTTAGCCACCAATACCTCTGGATAGTTCTCAACCAAATTCCCTTGCAATTTTCAGCTCATGATAGACCAAAACCACATACACTTTATGCCTATGTCTTAACCTAAACAGACTTTGTCATTCCTGAGAAGTTTGAGCAAAAGAGACCACAATTCACTTGTGTGCTTTTTAATACATTCAAGTACAAAGCACTGAGCTTCTGATAGATCTGGTAGCAGAGCCTTACTGATGTTCTCTCTTTTACATCATTAATACACCAGTATTTTTTTTTTAACTGATGCAACTGTTTTGCCACAAGTTCATATCAGTTTTAGCTATTAAATTAAAAGGAGCATTCATCGGGTAGACCAGTTATATCACCTCCACAATTCTTTCTTTCTCATAGCCCCAGTTAGCCCTGCGTGATTGAAGTTCTCGTGCAGAGCAGTTCCAGCAGCTGTTCTTACCACCGTATCTGTGCTTTTGTTCCTATCAACTAAATTGTATTTTATCGTTAAATTTTTTTTTGGAACCGGGGGATTAGCTCAACTTAACAAATACAGTAAGTTTGAGCTTTAGGTTCACACATCTGCATGAAAACTCTCCCTGTTTACACAAAATTCAATGATGCTTTAACTTTCCTGCACATTTGATCAATGAGGTTTTCTTCAAACAATACAAAAATTCCAGTTTATGATTACAAATCCATATTGCCTGTGAAAATGTCATCACTAGACATTTGGAACTATCTACACATACATCTAGTCCATCAAATCAAACCTTGGGGCGTACCAGCCTAATTCGTTGACGATCTGCTGCAGTCTCTCTTCCTGCCCTTTCGAGTCCCCCAAGGCTGTGGTGAAGGGGTATACGTACGTTACCTTGGTCGCCATAGCTCTATAAGAAACCACGTCTCCGTTCACCAGAAACTCCACAACGTCACGACCAAATCCTCCGTCCACCTCAGCCTGCAGATACATCCCTGCATTATTCCCACATTTTCATCAAAAGAAACTTCAATTCATTACATCTAACAATCTAAGCATCTTAACTCTAGTCGGAGTAAAAACCCTCAATCAACATCATTCCCCCTTGTTGAAATTTATGCACATACTAATACAACCAACACCGCAGAAACACGCAAAAATGCATACACAAGATCCTCAGACACTTGCATAGCATGGTTGTGCTAAAATTTTATCGATTAGTGAGTTACCAGTAGGTGTATCTTCGACAAGCTGGATCTTGGCATTCTTCTGAGTTTTTAGAATTGCATCTTGCAGTTGCTGATACCACACACCAGTTAGATCCCTAGTTCTGTTTAACCAACATCGGACGTATCAAAGAAAGCGTAGGGGCTGACCTGAATGGCAGCACTGCTCGAAGAGTAGCCCTCTATTTTCCATGGAAACGAAAAATTCGATGACTTGGGGTTACTGGATATACACCCTGGATTTATTGCAGGACAAGGTCTAATTTTTCTGCATCCAATCCAACACTCATTACATTACATGCCACATTTTTCTTCGAACCCTAGTATTATCACGAATTCAATTCACAAAATTCCACTAATTTGATACATGTATATATTTATTTAACATGAATTTGGGAAACCTAACTATACCATCATCATCAATTTTGCATCAAATTAGTAAAACAATTTTTGCCAAGATGTTCTTTTAACACTCTGAACTGCTAAAAACACACTAAAAGGGGAAAACACGTAATATAAAATTAGAATTGAAGATTTAGACAGACAGAGAGCAAAGGTATACCCGTTTTCCAATCCAGTGGGAAGATTCTGTGCCTGTGAAAAAGGAGTGGTTGTTGAAGAAGATTTAGGATTGAAAGGGGTAAATGGGATTGCATGAGATGGGAGCGGAGCAACAAGGGCCACAGCAATTGCAACGGAGATTAGGTTAGTAGACCAACTAATTGGGGGTTTAGTGGTAGAATATTTATCGATATTGTTGATGCAATCGACGCTAAATTTAGAGGAAAATTTAGGGGTGTGTTTTGAAATGGGAAACGCAGGGGAAATGTGATGGAGAAGGTGACCCATTATCATCATCTCTCACTCACTCCCCAGAAAATGATTAAACAAAGGGAGCATGAAATCTGGTTGTTTTTTCGGTTAATTTCAACCGTTTCTACGAGTGGGAGTGGGAGTCGTTATGGTTTAAACAAGAGTCGCAAGTCATATAATAGCGTTTACCAAACAAGAGGTGAAATGAGTAGTATAATCCTTACTATGTATTCTCGAATACGATTATATTGACCCTAAAAACTTCCTTTACAAGATAAGAAAAAAAAATGTTGTGTTTAGGGTTGTGTTTAGCACAAATCATGCATTCGACAATAATTGATCAAAACTTGTATAGGGTTGTGTTTAGCACAAATCACATCGTGTCCGATAAATTGATGTCATTTTAATCAATATACCCATAAAGTGATGTAATTTATCCAAAACAGTTGCATCATTTTGTTGTCACGTCGTATCGGTTTGTCAGTATTAATTTTGATTATTTTCGATTTTGACTGATACTTCCTTTAGGAGTCTCATTTGTTGGCGAGACGAGTTTTAAGAAATGTTAAGGAAAATAAGTGGAAAAAAGTTAGTCGAATAGAAGTCCCACTTGTATATATTATTAGTTTTAAATAAAATATGAGTGAAATGGATTATTGGAAAGTGGGACTCTATTGCCATTGTTAAAAGTGAACCGGAATTTTTATTCGCGGACGGACTAAAATGGCAAAACGGGACTCCTATTTGCGGCTATTTGCGGACGGAGGGAGTATAATATATCATAAATGCGAAAAATTGAAAAAATTATAATTATATATTCTAATTTCAAAAATTATGAGTACCTAATGTTAGAGAACTTTGTGAAACTGAATGTAATGATGAAGTGAAGAATGTATCAACACCTTCCTTCAATGAAGTAAGTCCAAGTGACTGTTGTGGTGAATCATTCAGTGCACGAGAGGAGTTCAAAGTTGAAGATATGCAACCCACTCTCAAGGACCATTCTGTTGTTGATATCACAGCTAAGAAGAAGGACCACAAGGGTACTACTTGGAGAGATGTGGCAATGAGAGGAGTTGTGAAGAAGAGAGCTTAGCAGAGTCAGTTATGATTAGATGCTTAAGATTAGATTATAATGGTGTAGTACAGAGATTAGAGAGGATCTAGATTGTTCCTCATTGAGCTATAAATATGTAATCTATCAAACCCCGTATTCTTGGGGGGCGGTGGGTATGATCCCCTTTTTCCAAAAACAGTGATTTGAACCTTGGACTATTTTGGGGGTCGAGTCTATCTTTAAAATTTTGAGTCCGGAAGGAGACAACAAAGAGTTTTTTTTTTCTAATGTTGGAAACCCCCACAACTTGCTCTAAATGCTTAACACTTTCGGGGAGATTCCAAATTTTTTTGGAAATAAGTTTGATTCTAGGGGGTGGAAGAGGAGGCCCAAAAACGGGAAGGGGGGAGAGGTGGAAGAGGCCCGGGGAAAAGGGAAAAAAAAATCATATGGCCCGGATAAGCATGGGCATTCCGGGGGAAAAAGGGGCACGATTTGAACAAAAATTTTCTCCCCCCAAAATGGGTTTGGGGAATTCCACACAAAAAATCTCATTTCCCAAAATTTTTCACTCTTGTTCAATCGGGCCCCAAGATCACCTTTGGGGTCTTTTTCAATGGGAAACACCGTACAATTATGACTCTATTCTGGGAAGATGCATTTCTTACAGCTGTGCATCTCATAAATCGCATGCCCTCTAAGGTTATCCAAAACCTCTCTCCTTATGAAAAACTACACTCACAAAAACCAGACTATTCCTCACTTAAAGTCTTTGGTTGCCTTAGCTATCCTTACATCAGACCATATGCCAACCATAAGCTTGATTTTAGGAAAGTCAAGGCCACTTTTCTAGGGTATAGCTCTTCTCACAAGGGCTATAAAGCCTTGCTTCCTGATGGGAAAATTGTGATTACAAGGGATATCATTTTTTATGAACTCACTTTTCCATTTCACTCATTATCATCATCATCTGCATCCGCAGCATCTGCTCCTCAAACATCATCTTCTTTTTCCTCTTGGAACTCTGTTTTATCTCCATCACCCATCCTTATTAATCCTACTCCACCTCCATCTCCTGTTCCATCACATTCAGAATCACCTGCATCATCTAATTCTTCTTCCCATCATGTTGCTTCAGATTCACCTTCATCATCTAATTCTTCCACTTCTGCCTCAGTTTCACACTCTGGTGCTTCATCACTCTCTCCTCCCTCAAATCCGTCAAACACCATCCATACTGCTCAGCCTACTCGGTCTACACATCACATGACAACCAAAGCTAAGGCTGGTATTTACAAGCTAAGGTTTTCTCTTTAGCCATTAGTCCCCATCTTATTCCTAAATCTGGACTTGAGGCTTTGCTTATTCCTTATTGGAAGGCTGCTATGTTATCTGAATTTTTGGCCCTACTCAAGAATAGAACTTGGATTTTGACGACACTACCTCCAGGAAAGAATCTGATTGGGTGCACTGGGATTTTCAAGATTAAATATCATCTATGTGGGGATATTGCTAGATACAAAGCAAGGCTTGTTGCTCAAGGATTCTCTCAATGGCTTTGATTTTAATGAAACCTTTAGTCCAGTGGTGAAGCCTACAACTATCAGGGTTATACTTAGTTTGGCAGTATCTCTTGGATGGTCAATTATTCATCTTGATGTCAACAATGCTTTCCTACATGGTGATCTAAGGGAAGATATTTACATGAAATAGCCTTTGGGTTTTGAGCAGGGTGGTCCACACTTGGTTTGTAAGCTTAATAAAGCTATATATGGCCTTAAACAAGCTTCAAGAGCTTGGTTTTTCACTGTTCACTCAGTTCTCCTTTCACTTGGTTTTACTTAATCAAAGGCTGATGCATCTATGTTCTTCAGACAACAAGGAAGTGAGATCATATATCTTCTCATCTATGTAGATGATATGCTTATCACAGGTAATGCTCCCTCTTCTATTCAGAAAGTAATTAATCAGCTCAATTCTCATTTTTCTTTAAAAGATCTTGGGGAGGTGAGTTTGTTCCTTGGAGTGGAGGTTATCAAAACTGCTGAAGGTGGTCTGCATTTGAGTCAGTCTGCATACATCAAAGATCTCTTAAAGAAAACTAATATGGTGGGAGCAAATGGTTGTCCAACACCCATGGTTTCTGGTTGGGAACTTAGCAAAAATATTGGTGAACCAGTTACTGATCCTATATCTTACAGAAGCATTGTTTGTGCTTTGCAATATGCTGCTATTACAAGGCCAGACATCAACTTTGCAGTGAATAAGGTAAGCCAATACATGTCCTCACCGCTTGATTCACACTTGAGGGCTGTAAAAAGGATATTGAGGTACCTTTCTGGAACCATAGATTATGGAATTCAGATACACAAATCAAATGGAATGATAACTGCCTTCTCAGACTCTGATTGGGCAGCAAACATTGATGATAGGAGATCAACGAGTGGGTTCTATACTTATTATGGAAAGAATCTTATCTCATGGTGTGTGAAGAAACAAGGAGTTGTGGCCAAATCCAGTACAGAGACAGAGTATAGGAGTCTTGCACAGACAGCTTCAGAAGTAACATGGTTGAGTTCCTTGCTCAAGGAGTTGAAGATTCGTTTTACATGCAAGGACTAAGCATATAGAGTTGGACATTCATTTTGTCCGAGTCAAAGTTCTGGCACAAGAAATAGAACCGAGACATGTACCAACTAGAGATCAAATTGCTGATATTTTTACTAAACCTCTTGCTAGACAATCCTTCGTGAAGCTAAGAGAAAAGCTTGGAGTGATTTCATTAGCCTCCCTTGGATTGAGGGGGCGTGTTAGAGAACATTGTGAAACTGAATGTGATGATGAAGTGAAGAATGTATCAACACCTTCCTTCAATGAAGTAAGTCCAAGTGACTGTTGTGGTGAATCATTCAGTGCACGAGAGGAGTTCAAAGTTGAAGATATGCAACCCACTCTCAAGGACCATTCTGTTGTTGATATCACAGCTAAGAAGAAGGACCACAAGGGTACTACTTGGAGAGACCCGGAAATGAGAGGAGTTGTGAAGAAGAGAGCTTAACAGAGTCAGTTATGATTAGATGCTTAAGATTAGATTATAATGATGTAGTACAAAGATTAGAGAGGATCTAGATTGTGTTCCTCATTGAGCTATAAATATGTAATGTATCTGCATTCAAAATTATGCAATGAAATAGTATTTTCCTCTAAAGCTATTTTTGGCTAAAAACAACGAAAGCTTTCTTCTTTACTAGTTTGTGTTCAATCTTTCACCTAAGTCAATAAAAATTATACTTATACTGTAATTTTCTTTAAAAAAAAGTTCTTAATAATAGAACTAAATCATGAACAACTATTCTAAATGGGGCATGAAAGTGTAATTTAGCATCATTGTTACAAACTTTTGTGCATCAAATTAAAATAAAAGAAACGTTCCATCACAGATTCCACTGAGACATGAGAATGAACATCTTATGCAAAGAAACTATCACAATTTAGATAGAAAATTCTGATAAATACAAAGATGCAAACCCCATGACCAGTTCTCATCAACTACACAGCCACCCAAAAAGAATTGCTACTTACACACACCAACAACGGCAGAGAGTTCCCATTCCGCTGAAAGAAACTAGCCGTGGCGGCTGGAGGAACGTGTGGTTAGAGAAGAACGCATGTCAACAATGGTGGACTCGTCTGCTCCCAGCTTGGTAGCCTCTCTGCTCGCTCTCAAGAACCTTGAGACGGCACCTCTCACGTATCCATGAGCTTCCTTCACGCTCATCTTCTTCCCCAAATCGTCCGGGATGCTGCTCAAGAAGTGGTCTCCATTCAGAACAGCAGCTAGCTGCACGACCTCGCTCTGAAACTCGGACAAGCCCCTGTTTTCATTCGTTTGAATCCTCTTTGAAGGACTCACATCAGGCAGAACCTCTGCATATAAAATGGAATTTGATCAAACTGTGTGTATGGGAAGTGTGTTGTAGCTAACAACTGAGGCTTCACATATCAACGATAATGCAACAGATTAAGGATGAGTTTGTTACCCACCGGGGCAATCAGTTCGTGGGGATGTTCGCTCGCTGAAAACCTGCTCAAATGTGCCAGCCCACGCGTCTCTATGAGTTAGGAAGTGGGATGAGAGGTTGAAGATCTTCCTTATGGTTGCTGGAATGGATGAGTGTTCGAACTCAGAATTGTTAGTCGGCCCATTTGGCTTGCTTATCACTACATACCAAAACAACAAATTAATATACCAGATACCATATCTTGCAGTAAAACTCAATATGGCAGATTATTCACAAAATCAATCTAGTTTTTTCAGATATAACAACTGAAAATCAGCCCTGTTTGTTGAAGCAACTATAGATCAATATCATCATATGCAAATATAAACTCCTAAACCCCAAAGCAACTACGAATGAATGTTCCAAGACAGAATATGCAAGAATGTGAAAGACATGATCATCAAGAACTTCATTTCTGAAAAGTGAAAGCAACCATACATACTCCTAAAGGCCAAAAGCATGTGTATATATATATATATGAATATGAATGTTCCAAGAATCTGACAGACAGACAATCATCATCAAGAACTTCATTCCTGCTAAGTCAAAGCAATAAGTATATAAACTCCTAAAGCCTAAAGCATCTATATATGAATGAATTTTCCAATTTCCAAGACTAAATATCCAAGAATGTGAAAGACATGATCATGAAAAACTTCATTCCTACAAAGTGAAAGCAACTATATAAACTAATAAAGCCCAAAGCATCTATATATATGAATGAATGTTCCAAGACTAAATATCCAAGAATGTGAAAGACATGATCATAAAAACTTTAATCATGCAAAGTGAGAGCTAACTATCTAAGAACATGAAAGTATACCAGTCCCTTTGTTGATCCAAGGAGACACCATGATAGTAGGCACACGAACACCAAGCCTATCAAACTTGAAGAAATAGGGGGCCGGCCCGGTGTTCCCATCGGGATTGGGGATATTGACGAAGGGCGTCTGGACATGATCATAGAAACCTCCATGCTCATCGTAGGTGATGACGAAAAGCGTCTGATTCCACTGCGGGCTTCCCCTCAGCGTCTCGTAGATCTCCTTCACGAGCTTCTGCCCATTGGCAACGTCGTGCGAGGGGTGATCGTCGTTGGCCGGAAACCCTAAAATGTCGAAGTACCTCGGCTCAATCACGCACAAATTGGGCAATTTCCCAGCCGTAGCATCCTTTTTAAACCTAAAATCGTAGTCATGAAACTTAGATGCATACTTCAATTTCCTCAGATTTCTATAAAACAATGTGGTTGGAATGTTCTGGAAATAGACCCCGAAATCCAAGCCGTCTTCGCGGAGAGAGTCGAAAATCGTCTGCTGCGGGTAGCCCGTGGCGAGCTGGCGCTTGACGTGGCTGGTGGAGCCGTGGGAGGTGGCGGAGTAGGCGAAGAGGCGGTTGGGCTGGGTGGGGCCGGGGATGGAGGAGAACCAGCGGTCGAATACGGCGAATTCCTTGACCAATTCGGCGTAGATCGGGAGATTCTCGGGGCGGAAGCCTTTCATGACGGTTTGGGAGAGGTTTTTCTCGGCCATGGTGGAGGCTTGCTCGGCGAAGCCGGACATGGAGGGGATGGAGGCGGATCCGAAGACCTGCTGCACGACGTCCTCGAAGGAGTGGCCGGGGTCGGGATCGACGAAGTCGGCGTCGTCGGAGAAGCAGATGATGCCGGTGGAATTGGAGTTCACGGCGTTGCATTCGCGGCCGGTGACGCCGTTGATTGAGGGGTTGATGGATTGCTTCATCCAGCCCAGCATGTGGTCGAATGAGCGATTCTCCAGCATCAAAACGACGACGATTTTGATCGGCTGCTGCTGATTAGTATTCAGCTGAAGTGAGTGTGAGAAAATGGCGGAGAGTGAAATGAGGAAAATCGGGAAAATTGATTTTGACATTTTGTTAGCTTGATTTTGGGGTTTCTGAGGTGAAGAGGATTGATTAAGTGTGGAGAATTGAAGAAAACATTAAGACTAGAAAATGGTGAGTTCAGAGTTCACGAGTTAGGATTGAAAGGGCGGCAGAGATTTGTAGGAATGCCGCCATTTTTTATAGAGAGTGGAGTGAAGTGCGATCACGTGAATGTAGAGATATAGTCTGCGGCTACATTCCAAATTGGTAAATAAATTATTAACGATAAAAAAATGAATGCAGTAAAGTAGAAAAGGGGTGAAGAAGATTTGCAGGAAATATAGGAAGAAGAAGGGAAATGGGAATGTGTGGATGTATGTGGTGAAACGTGTTTGTAACTGTTGAATGTGAATAACAACATCAACTTACGTGGCGGACATTTTCTGTTACCATCAACCCTATTTATTAAGTATACTTACAGCTATAAACTCTCTCTCTCCTATAAAAATATGGATAAAAGATATCACACGAGAATTAAAATAAAATTAGTAAATGAAGAGAAGGGAGGGGAATGGTATGGGAAGTAAGAGAGAGGAGAGTAGAATGGTAGGAGTAGTTAAAATTGTGTCAATGGATAATGAGACCTATATTATTAAATTGATATAATTTTTCAAAAATGAAATGCACATATTTTGGTGGAACGGACGAAAATGGAAAGTACACATATTTCTATGGGACGAAGGATGTATATACTTTTAAATTATGAAAAAATATTAATAAAAAAAGATTAGTAAAATATATAATGATTGGATACGAATATACAATGATTGACTTGTAAAAAATAATAAATGGAAGATAAAGTTTGTGAATTTTAAATTAATTTTAAAGTTTGTATACAATACCAAAATTTGATCATAATTTATGAGTACATGATTCATTAATTTAAATTTAACATGAAAAAAAATGACGTAGTAAAACGCAAAATAGGATTTTTTTACTTTTTAATTTAAATTTAAAATGAAAAAAATGACGTATTAAAACGCAAAATAGGATTATTTTTTTTTACTTTTTTTCTGACGAGGGGAAATATAATTTTACGAAGTTGGAGTTCACTAAAATGGGGAAATATTATATTACGAAGTTGGAGTTCATTAAAATATTCACATGAATTTGTATACATTGAAAAGTACTTATGATGTTGCAATAATAACTCGTTTTTCTTTTGAGTAATTGATATGGTTCAATAAATAGAGATCGTACATTATTCCGTAATATTAATAACTGAAATATTACCTGAAATTTTGATGTACAAATTAGGATACTGCTGTTTAATTTTGGTTATTCTGGCATGGTCCATAATCAATTGACATAAATTTTGATCCATATAATCACCTCTCACAATTTTTATGCCGATTAATTAATTTACTATATAATGTAGCAATCGTATTGTATTAGGATTACTTAATAAGCAATAGCATGCCACGTGAAAAATGAGCAAGTTAATAATAATAAACGTAAAAGTAATTGTATTGCGATGTGTTACGTTAGAGTTTCGTCTTTCATTTAGCAATAAATTTTAGTGATTAAATTACAATTGATGAAATGTCAAATATCTCATCAAAATGTAATAAAATGCTAATAATGATATATCTTCAAATAAAATTAAGAATGATATATCTTCATTGGCATAAGATTAATGCGCCTAAATTGTGGAAACTATAGTAAGATTTGGACATTGTTGACAATGACACGTAGAACTGAAATTCCCACATTAAATTAGGAGATGAATGCACCGACACAAATATTCATTTCACAATTATTTAACATATAAATTTTCGAACATTAAATACTAGTGTACATGTGAACTGTGAAGTGACTGAGAATAAATATTACATTAATTATAAGTTTCCCAACTGAATTATCGTATATCCAATTTCTTACATTTCACATCTTCGTAGTATATACTACTCCTACTTATTTCTTTGTGTTATAATTTCATATATTTCTACACATCAATTCATTTTGTCATTTTGAATTCAATTAGATTACATGATATTAATGTTTATTTTTAAGTACAATTATTTAAACTAAATCTTGATTCTGATTAGAAAAATAGTCAAATGCCATTATAATTTATTATAGCTAAATCATTCTGTCAAAGTCAAAGAGACTGTAGGGAATATTTGATCCGTGACCATAGGTTTTATTAAATAAATATTCGTATAAAAGTTTTAATACCAATTTTTATTGTTGTCGCTTTGTCCCCATATACCTAGACGAATTAGAGGATCGGTCGGTGCCATGGACCCTCACATTTTTAAATGAAACATGTCACGCATAAATTAGTAATTAAATATTTGATTTAACTCATGACAATATTCTTATAATGAAATTGTCACATCCTTATACTAATTGAGGTGAAGTAATCAATGTATTAATTTTTAGTATTTATTTTACCCCAAATTATGCATACATTGTGGGCATATTTTCAACCAACAACGAAAGCAATCTGCCTAACCACTCTTTTCTCATTTATATGAGAAACTACAAGGTTATTGCGCTTAAAAACTAAATTTTGAACAAATTCTAATATGTTTTCTACAAATTTTTAAAGTGGTCTTAACAATACACGGCAGATTATTCAAACCATATAAAACCACATAGATTTCACAACTAAGCACGCAAGATTAAAATCTGCCCAAACATTTTTATTTGTGTAAGGTTGGAAAAATTGCACAGCTTCAAGAGTGTATGATTTTTAAAACCACTTTCAAAGTTCGTGTCAAATACCAAAAATTCGCCCAAAATTTATGGTCTTCAAGATCAAAATTAACTAAATAAAAGAAGTCTCGAATACAAATATCGTGCTAAAACAAAAGGAATTCCATTATTTCTGACAATCCAATAAATTCACAAATGATTTAAGTGAGACAAATAGAAAGTTGGATACTGTATGTATGCAGTTCCACTTATAACATGTACAAATCCAATTTTTCAATGAAAATACATACCATTTTTTTCGTCATAATCACCTATGCTTATTGTAATTTGCAAGGCACAATAAACTCTTTCTTGTTATGTTAAGGTATACTCACAAATGGCAAGCAAAAGATACCACAACCACACTCTGGTTTCTTTCCTCTTCAAACTCTCCGAGCAACGTGTGTATCGAATCAATTTGCAGGTCGCCTCAAGAATGCTAAAACGCCTAAACCAGCAACTAAGGCAGCCCCAGCGGCCACAGAGCTGTATGCCGAAGCCCAAGCATCTGCTTGAGCATATTCCATACCTTTCGACTTGGATCCCATCCGAGGACGTGCTGCACTGGAATACTCTAAATGCAATTTCAACCCCTGTTCATGTTACTCGGTGTATTTATCATTTCCTTTTTAGGTCAATCGGGTCAAACAACTAGACACAGCATGCGTTTCACACAGGGGGGCAAACTTAAAAGATAACTTCGCAAATGGATGCAAATTCTTCGTCAGACACAGACAGCAAAAGTTGCTTTCGAGTATAAAAAACTTACCTTCCAACCAGCTAGCCTGGCATGATCTACAGCTGCTTGAAGATCATTATCAGATGCAAGCATAACCTTGTCCTTGTCTTCATCTTCATACTGAAGAATGGTAGCAATCCAAAAGCATAAGACTTCGAAATACAGAAAATAAAACAGCTGGGCAGAGTCAAGAGCACGTCCTACCAGAATATATGGAAGGTTGTCACGGTCAATTTCATCTCTTAATCTCTGAAGGATTGCTGCTATAAGGTCGGCCAAACTCTGTGTACCTGAACACAAAATAGTGACACAAAGTGATGCAAAAAGTATCTGTGCAGTATATAATAAGATGATAAAAGAACAAGACACAATTTTCAATACATAAAATCTCCATGCATAAGAGCGTGTGAAATGATATGTGGATATAGTAAATGTGGTGTATTCTTCTGCGGCATAAAACTTGAAGTGGTACTAATGATAAACCTAAAAGGCTTAACATATACTAGGATAACAAGACTATTTTTCACACTAAAAGATAACAATTGAAAAATACCACATAAAAATCTATGCATCCTTCCTTTTCCATCTTGAATTTTGAAAGCAAACGAGTTGGGGGTGGAAGTAGAATAAGCAATAGATCGCCCGCCATCTCCCCCATCAGAAGGCAATTTCAAGGAATTCTCACTGAAATATCATACTAATATTGTAAGGAACTGTAAACAATGGAATTGTAGTTCAACAATAAAGCAAGCAACCTCCGGGTCTCATCATCATCATCTGGAGTTAATTCCATTGCAGAATCCCAGAACTTTTGCAGCATGGTGTTTGTGGCCTCACCATTGACTGCTGCAGTACTTCCAACCTGGAAAAAAGAACCCAATCAGAGCATAAAATCTTAAGAAAGTAGTACATAATACAACGGTATAAACTCTAAGCGTCAAAATTATCAGGACTGCCCTTTAGAATGAGTAAAAGCAGCACGTTGAAGATCTCAAAATAAAAAAAAAAAAAAAGAAACGGTAGTGTTAATAGTCCTTATTCTAGTGATAAAATAAATATGCCTGAGACAATCATCCTGTCTTCATCCAACCCATAAGAACATAGCTCATGCAACAGTAAAGTTGACCATAATTTTTGTTGCAACCCAAAACAATGAAATAAAATGTTTAGATTGCTATAGACAAATTCCTCTTCTAAGCTACACGAAAATGTATTCAAATAAATAATGAAATTGCAAAACAAATGAAAGTGAAACATTGACGATTAAAGCAATTACAGTTTTAGTTGGAAATATAACGTAGTTTATGTCTTATCTTATAGACATAGCTTCAATAGGTTAGCACATTTCTTAGTTCAAATCATTTGATATCTCTAATTACCTCATCCGTGAAAGGAAGGTTCAGATTGACTTACTGTGGCTATTGCAGCATGAGTTATATGAAGAACATCGAGAACAGCTACCGCCACTCCTTCTGTATCATTGCGTTAAACTTTAGGCCTGGAAATAACAATTTTCAAAATTCTTCTAAGACATATTATGCTGGTATACCTTTATCAACAACTGGAAGGTGCAAAAATTTCCCATCATGCATGGTATGAAGTGCATCAACAATAGGAGTATCTACAGTAGCACACTCTGGATTTGGTGTCATCACCTGGAGAATTGTTTTAGTGATATGAAGAAATGAGCGATGTTAGCATACCTTCCGATTTACCAAGAAAACTGAAACTTGATAAAAGATACTGAAAAAGTCTACCATGAATTATCCTTATTCCAGAAAATAATTCCAGCAAAACAACTCCAGAGATTGAACAGCTAGAGCAATGGATATGGGAGCACTAACCAAAGCAAATGAGAAAGAAGGGTAAAGTTTACCTTCTCCACTAAAGTAGATCCTGGAGAAAGATCTTGAGCTATGACCCTCATCAGCATGTCTTTTGAACTAAAATAAGTATTGCATACAAGTGAGTACTCAGTTAAGAAACAAAGTTTCACAGATTGTGCAGGCAGAACTTGTTATTCAAATATGCATTTTCTTAAAGAAGGGAAAGCTCACGTAAGTATTCCTCGTGGTTTGTTTTCTACAATTACAATGGCAGAGCTTGCTTGAACTTCAAACATCTTCTTTGCAGCCTCTAGCACAGTGTCACTTGGATCTACTGTAACAATCCTAACAAACCACAAGGTTAGTTGCATTACACTTCTAATATCTTGCTATAGTCATAAGATGCA
Organism: Salvia hispanica; assembly: GCF_023119035.1. Classification (NCBI taxonomy): domain Eukaryota; kingdom Viridiplantae; phylum Streptophyta; class Magnoliopsida; order Lamiales; family Lamiaceae; genus Salvia; species Salvia hispanica. The sequence continues at coordinate 28,382,468 of NC_062965.1, forward strand.
AGCTATGGCTATAGATAATAGCAAAGTGAAGATATTACCTACTTTGAGTTGTCAGGAATTATAGTGGACACAGAGGGTGTAAACATTCGCTCTCGAAGTGTCTCAATGAATGTGTTTGGCCCTATATATTAACATGTTAAAATCAAAACAGTAGCAATTGCCAGTGGATGATCATGATTCTTTATAACATACAAAATGGCTAGACACTTATAATTATAACATGAAAGATAATCTAAGGCCACTGGAAAAGAAAAAGAAAAACAAGGACAAGAAATACAAAAGTAAAATTTGCCAGAAAAAGGTGAGAACATTTAATGGATGCATGCACCAACCAGAAACTGTTGTCCCCCAATGTCTCTCAACGCCTTCAACAGCAGCTGCAATCGCCTTTCCCTTCTCAGCTGCCCTCTCCAAACGAGCAATAGCATCATACAAACATTTTGCTATGTCAAGTAAAGCAATCACCTCTCCTTTTTCAACAACTGGTAAATGTCTGAACTTTCCTGTTGAAAATAATATTATGCCGAAGCCAAGCCAATTTAGATTCTAAAACAAGATTCATAGTGTGTTGAGGCATGAAGTGTTAGATAAAAGAGACCTTGAACCATTTTTTGCAACGCTTCGACAGCAAGATTATCAGAAAGCACAAATACTGGGTTCCTAGTCATGACCTTAGACACAGGAGTTTCCTCAAGATTTAGATCATGCGCAATGACTTTCATAGCTATATCCTTCAGTGCAAAGAAGAAATATGTCATTACTTCCAACAAGAAAAGAGAACAAGTAACATAGGGACTTGTAAAAAGACTAAAACTAGCTCCCAGTTGCATGCATGTCCCTCCAACAAGTACCTTATCTGTCAGGATTCCACACAATAATGCATTTGAATCAGTTAGCAGTAAAGCATCAACCCTACGGGCAGCCATCCGGCGACAAGCTTCAATTATAGTGGTAGTTTCTGGTACTGTCAAGGCTTTTGATAGCCTCAATTGCTTGACCGTCCGTTCTCCTGTCAGTCCTCTGATGCAAATTTGAAGAATAATAATTCTCAAATATCATGGAAATACATTTTGACAGAAGAAATTAGTTGCATGCATTTATGTTTGATGTGTCTTCCGCCATGGCACAACATATCTATTTACAAGCTGAAATACGATCATAAAGATGAAGAGCACATCTATGATAATGTGTACATAAACATACACTCCTTCCACTTCTTACTTAGGATAAATAAGTTAACTTTCTCAACAAAAGAGTTAACAAGTTACCCTTCAACTTACAATGCTTAGCCATGTGTTTGAACATAATGCTCACCACTGAGAAACAAAATGAAACACGAACAGTGAAAATTGAAACAGCATGTACTGACACATCAGTCATCAGCTAGACACAGCCTTTGGAAAACAAAACTTGGGCGGTTGAAAGCAAGACAAAAATCTGTAACACTAACAGCTTTGGTTTTTCAAGCTCTGAAGATTCTGAACTTTGCTCATTTGTATGATTGTATCAGTAAAGCATAACTATTACATTATTTGGTTAGAGTATGTACTATATAAGATTACTTTTAACATCAAACCCCAGTCAGTCCTTGTGTAATACATCCTCACTTCAAGTGGAAGCTCTCAATTCTTTTAAGTATACAGTCTACCTATCATTTTATTAAAAGCATGCCATCCCCCATGTTGCAGAGTCTTGGTAGACAGAGGGCGTAGCAGTGAAGCTTGGTGCTTGACGACATAGATACCTTTAGTTTTAATTTTCAAGTGGAAAAGTCATAGATCTACTTGTTACTCAAATTTAATTTACTTCATTGTACTTAAGTTTAGACCCCACTCATTATCCTTTGACAAATTATTCTAATAGTTCTTACTTTCTTCCGAGCACTTCACTAGAGTTTTCAACTTCAATAGCACAACTATCCTCTAATAACAGAGAGCAAAGAAGGGCGGCTCAATTTGTGCTTCGACCAAGAATCAGGCCAACATTTATGGGGATATTGAGGATTGCTAACAAGAAGGCAAGGATATTTACAAAAGCATTTGGATTTTCTGCTATTATTGTTGAAGCTGAAATTAAAGAATTTTATTAATTAAAATATATATAGAGAGCAAATTCAAGCTACTAAAAACTGTAGTTGTATTCCAGTTTTTAGAATAAATTCACCCTGATCGTGCGGATAAAGAGCGAAAAATGCTTTGACTAAACGTAGACTCCTTTTGCTTTCAGCAATTATGAGCTAATCAACCAATCGCTTGTTCTTTACTTATCGGCATTTAGTTTAGAATCGTTTTATGACAGTTCTACAGCAAAAATAAATGGAAAATAAAGCACGCAAATATTCCATTTAATGCCATCCACCACAATAAAGGAATCTGATAAAGAACTTAATGAAAAGCAATCCAGATTGGGGAATACATTCGCAGGATAACGGAATAAAAACATTTTCCAATTGAAGCTTATAGGATATGAATAGCGTACAAGGAACGGGAGCCGGATATAGATTTCCGGTGGTTCGAGGGAGGAATTCCAACAACTCCATCGCCGCCGCCGCCGTAATCAGCAGCAGATTTCCTCCTGGTCAACGTCACGCTTCTCCTAGTCGACGGTCCCCCTGGAGGCGCGGTCGACATCTTCTGCTCGATCGGAAAAGTTTAGCAGCTGTAAATCTACCAGAAATCAATACACACGCATCGAAAGTTGAACCAAAACACAATCATCCACAGCAGAAGCTCAGCAATTATAGCTGTTTCAGCCAAGTAAAGCATGAATCGTGAAAGTATGTAGCGCTATTAGAGCATACCAATCAGGAATAACGGCGATTGAATGAGCAAAAGTGATTAATTGAAGATTTTTGGCGTTGATTTAGGGAGGAAAAATGAAGAGAAGAGGAGTGCACGCGTGAGAAACGGAAGGATGAGGATTTTCGCTGTTACGATGTCCAAAATATTACATTAATTTTAATTTAAAATTTAAAATATGGAGTAATTTAATTGCGTAGATTTGGGCCTAACATCGGGCTGGCATATTACATATGGTCGGGCCCATAATTGAGGAGTGAATCAACAAATTTTTTAGCATGAAAATGAGAATGAAGGTTAGTAAGATGAATGAAGATAGGATAAAATATAAGATATTAAATATATATACTTTTATCGTCAAAATATTAATTTTTTATAATAGGGTCCCATAAAAAAATAACCATAAAAACCTGTCCAGATAAAATGTAACCGTGAAAAATACAGAGCCAGCCAACTTAAATTTAGTTCGATCCAATTAAATAAATTTATCCTTATATTCTAGTCGATTCATCCAATTAAATAAATTTATCCTGATATTCTAGGCGATACATCCTTTTTTTTTCTCTATTTCCTTTGATATATAGTACTACACTTACTATTGTATTAAAAAATTTAAAATTAACAAATTACAAAAAAAATGGAACAACAATCCACCAATGACCATTTTAGCAAAGAGAGTTGTGGTGCCTCACAATGTCACTTATTTGGCATTTATATTTGCATATAGTATGTGTTTCTGAAGATAAATTACAACTATATTTTATTTTCTTTTTGTTTACATTATTATTCAATTGTTGCTATTTATTTTAATGTCAAAAATATGCTATGCTCTCTTTTTAGGGGAAATTTATTTATTATTTTATGGCTTTATTATTGTGTAAGTATTGTTACTTGTAGACTCGTAGCAATAGTTGTTCAATCTTTCGTACCGTCCACGTTATGCACTAGTACTGCGTTAGGCCATCTCCAAGACTCCAACCATTTACACTAAATTCAAATTCATTTTTAGTGTAAATGTCATGTTAAATATGACTTTACTCCAACCATTTATACTAAACTCAAATTTAAAAAAATATTCTATATTATGTCTCTTTTACTCATAAAATTTGAAAATTTTGTAGGTTTTGATTTAGTGTAAACCTAAAAATAGGTATTTTTTTTCTAAAAGACCAAAAATGAAATTGGTTTTTGAGTACCATTGGAGCTAACTACTTATCTCATTTTAGAATTTAGTGTATCCTTGAAGATGGTTTAGCTTCACTCCTAAGATGCTGTTCGATTGGTATAACTAATTGTCATATGATTATTTATCTAAAATTAAGTTGTGCAACTACTTTAATTGGAGGAGTTGGCTACGACTCATTATCTCATGATTAATCATCTACAATTAATTGTGAGATTCAATCTCATTAACCAAACATGATATTCCCTCTATCCCTTAAATTTTGTCACATTTTTTCATTTATGTCCGTCTCATAAAATTTATCACATTTCACTTTTTATCATTTTTTGTAGTGGACCTCATATTCTACTAACTCATTCAAACTCACATTTTATTATAAAACTAATATATAAAAGTATGACTCACTCTTCACTAACTTTTCAACTCATTTTCCATCATATTTCTCAAAACCGGTCCCGGTCAAAGTGTGACAAAAATTACTCCATCTGTCCAATAAAAATATGTGCATTTTTCATTTCTGTCCGTCCCAAAAAAATATGGGCATTTCATTTATGGAAAGTTTTCTCCAACTCATTACCCATATACATCAATTTATTAACTACTTATACCACTAATTATGGCCACCACTACAACTCATTAAAAACTAATGTGGTTTTCACTATCCACTAACACTACTTAAAAACTCTTCTCTTTATCTCTTATTTTACTAATTATGCATTAATTCTCGTGTCATTTCAAATATTCATATTTTTATGGGATTGAGGGAGTACTTAATATTTACTCCCTCCGTCCCCCGATTAAGAGTCACACTTTTCCATTTCGGTCCGTTCCCAATTAAGAGTCACACTTCCTACTTACTATATTTGGACATCAAAAATACCTTTATTGTTGGCAAAAGTTACACAAAATTTACACAAAATGTCACCACCTAACTCCATTTATTACACATTCAAACACTTCTTTAAAATCTGTGTCTGGTCAAAGTGTGACTCTTAATCGGAGACGGAGGGAGTACTAGATTAAATCTAAATCAGAAATGTTAGTTTTTTTATAAAATCTGAAGAGTTATATATAGTCAAATGCTTAATTAAGCTAAGAAGGTTGTGATGATTGATTAATGGAGTAAAATCAAGATATAGTCCAAAAGGGGAAGATATGCCATGGATCGGCGGCCGGTGTGTTTAGATTACTTGTGAAGCTAATCTCAAACTCTAATACCCTATTATATTAAATATTTTATACTTTTTACTTAATTAATTTTAAGTTTGACTACCCTAAAACTAAGTATGAAAATAGCACTCATATTTCCGAATCAAAGTGTGATGTATTTAATTCCGAATGGAAAGATGTTATTTCTTATAATTCGTGTCGAATCAAAGTGTGATTCTAGTAGTAGGGATTCTGCTACTTGCCACGCCTGTAATTCAGTCTGCTCTCGACTCAAACAGAGTAAATCTGTATGTACATAGCAAGTTTTCCAAGTTCTCTCTCTCAACTACCTTGCAGGCTGATTTACTCTTTACCAAGTCAGACAGTTCACTTCACACACGTATTCATGTCAAAGTTTGCATCTTTCACAAACATTAGGTTAATAATAGCAAGATTTTCCAAGTAGTTTTCATGAAATTGACTGACTGCTCTATGATGATAAATGAATGCCAAGTCAATTCACAGAGAGAGAAAGTTTCATAGGCTCTGCTATCTTGACTTGGTCTTGATGATGTAAGGTCTACAATCAGAAATCACAAACAAACAGGTATCTATAATTTGTATATTAGTTTTCACACTTGTAGTAGGAATATTCCTACTTGCTGCTGCTAACCAATACTCAAACAACAATAAACAACTACTTCAATCTCAACTGGCCTTCCATCACTCCCTTTCTGCTCCACATATTTAAACCCTAAACAATATTCATGTCCCTTTCACATTCTCAATATTCTACTACAACCCCCTTATTAGGAAGATTCGAGCAACTTGCGTTCGCTATTGTATATAATCATTGGTCCTAATAAAGCCAAGGCACGAGTGACGGAATCATGTTTATTTTGCAAGAAAAAAGATGCACAACGCAACCTCATTTATCGTCTTTACCTTCTCTAGATTGCCTCTGCTCTTATTTTAAAACTCTGATCCCCATCACCACTACAGCTACATTTTTGTTGCCACTCTTCACATCTTCCTGTTGACTTTACCTGCAGCATCACCGATCATCTATCGCTGCGTCTGCTATAACTCCAGCAACGACATCACATCCTCCTTGTTGTTGACGATGATTTCATAAAAATAGAGCAGCTCGTTCTGTATACACTTTGGTTTCATCTCCTACTTCTGGTACCGACTTCCCTCCTCTCTCTTCGCCTTTTGACCTAAAAAAAATCCGGCAGTTTATGGGCAGGGAAAGATCAGCAACAGCCATGGAGAGGAATGATGAGAAGCACGCAGTTATATCTCCAGGAATGAAGGTAAGAACATGAGCATTCTTGAAACTTATGAGATAGAAATAGTCCCATGTTTGATATTTCTCGACAACTCTTGTTTTCTTGAAAATTAGGTAGCCAAAGAAGAAGACATGAGAAAATCCTTATTCAGTGCAGCAAAATCACCAACTGAAACTGGAAGACCAAGCAGCATGGTTTTTAAGGTAAGAGCATCATTTTTTATTTATTTTGTTAAAACCTTTTTTTATCAAGAAAATCATGTTAGAAATGCATCTGATTTCACTTGTATTTGGGAAAATGAAACAGAAAGCTCATAGAGTAATACCAGCTCATATAGTTGCTGAGGCCATATCCACGCTGCACGGTCTGGACCTTAGGTGGTCAGGACCGATAACTCCGACTGAAATGCAATACGTGGAACAGTACGTCGTGGCCAAGTACCCAGAGTACTCCAATGCCCTCGTGGAAGGAGGAGAGAAAACCGATCTGTATGATCTCTGTATCACAGAAAAACTTGAAGAACCTCAGCCAGATGACAAGCGGAAATCACCAAGAGGATTTTCCAGAGACACCTTTGGAAGCAGCCTCCCTGATCTCGAGAATACGCAACTGGAGCCATCGAGATTGCTCAGCATCCTCACCAAAAAGTCCTCTTTCGTCGGGAGCTTCATCTCGATTCCTGAAATTCAAGCTAGAAACAAGGTTTTGAAACACTGCGGATTACCTGATGAGGAGTATCTTGTTCTCTTTACCCAGAACTACAAGGATGCAATGATGTTGGTTGGAGAAAGCTACCCCTTTTTCAAGGGGAACTATTACCTGACGATTATCGGGGAAGATGCTGATTATGTGAAAGAATTTGCAACCTACAAGGAATCAAGAGTGATTGCGGCACCAGAATCTTGGTTGGATTTGAGGATTAAGGGTTCACAACTTAGTCATTATTTCAGGAGGAAATGCAAGCACACTCCCAAAGGGCTGTTTTCCTACCCGGTTGAAGTAAATGGAACGCGATACTCCATGCATTGGATTTCAGAAGCTCATCGCAACTCATGGCATGTTCTGCTTGACACTACAGCACTGGCTGTGGGAGAAGATCAGCTGAATCTTGCACTCTATAGGCCAGATTTTGTGCTATGCAGTCCTGATAATACACATGCAAATTCTTCAACGGTTACCTGCCTCTTGGTAAGAAAAAAATCCTTTGACATGTCAACCTCCTCTGCAGCAGTGAATGAGTGAAGCTATTCTGTATATACCTGTAAGAACATTAAAGTTTAGCTCAAGTGTCAAGTAGACATTTTCATGATGTATTCCTCTTGAATGCTCAAAGCAACATTCTTTCTTCTTTTTTCAGAGGCAACTCAAATCAACATTCTCACTTTACGCATAAGGTTACATAAGATTTTTAGCTGTTAAAAAACAAGCATACATAGATAGCATTCTTTTATCAGAAGAATTTCGTCTAGATATCTTAATTTCCATACTAATATTATTGAATACTATGAAATTTGAAGCGACTAATTACGCAATGTGTGTTACCTTAGCTCCAACGGAGGAATCACCATATCCCCCAGACAGAGTTGATTTCAGCTTTTGAAGGTTTCTTGTATGTATTCTCAGCATCCTTCTCTCTGCATTTAGTCTTCTTTCTTTTCTTTCAATATGATGCTAGCCAATCAAAACAGGAAATATACATCTAGGCTAATAATTATTAGAATAGCATGTGGAAATTTCTCATTATGGTGTTAGCTTGTGATAGCCCCCAATATATGAAGAATAGAAAAGAAAAAGGGAACTTGGACACAATGTTACTAGCAATTCCAAACGTAACTCCTCTCTTATCGTACTATTCAACGGAAGAAGGTGACATGACATCAAACAAATGGTATCCACTAGATACCAATCACTGCATAAAGTAAACCTGGTACAACTGAACCAAAACTCAAACTAACTTACAAAACCAACTCATAACCTGCATCCATTACTCTGATGTCTAATTTGAACTACACGAATCAAGATTCATCAATATTTAGTTCTTCCATCACCCTCTGTTATAACATCTTGGAAGGCTCCCCCACTCGGGATCATGGGCAACACATGCTCTTGATGTGGTACAATGACATCCAAGAGATATGGTCCGGGAGTATCCAACATTTTCTGTATTGCGGCCCTGACGTCTTCCCTCTTTGTCACACGAGCAGCAGGTACATCACAAGCCTCTGCAAACTTCAACATATCAGGGAAAATCTCCGACTCTTTGGAAGGGTTTCCAAGATAAGTATGTGCTCGGTTGGACTTGTAGAAGCGATCTTCCCACTGGACCACCATACCAAGATGCTGGTTATTCAACAACATAATCTTGACAGGAAGGTTCTCCACTCGGACAGTAGCCAACTCTTGCACGTTCATTATGAAGCTACCATCGCCGTCTATGTCCACTACAACTGCATCTGGCCTAGCAACAGCAGCTCCCATTGCAGCCGGGAGTCCAAAACCCATCGCGCCTAAACCACCTGATGTCAACCACTGCCGTGGTTTATTGTACTTATAGAACTGTGCAGCCCACATCTGATGCTGCCCAACCCCCGTGCTAATGATTGCATTCCCTCCGGTGAGTTCATCAAGAACCTGAATTGCATACTGAGGAGGAATGGCATCACCAAACGTCTTATAGCTCAAAGGAAATTTCACCTTCTGCTCTTTTAGCTCATCCCTCCACGCTGAAAAATCGAGGAGACCCTCTTTCCCTTTCTCTTCCAATATCAAATTCAAGCCTTGCAAAGCCAACTTGATGTCAGTGCAAATAGACACATGTGGCAGCTTGTTCTTCCCAATCTCAGCAGAATCGATGTCAATGTGGACAATCTTGGCTCTACTCGCAAACGCTTCCAACTTCCCCGTCACGCGGTCATCAAACCTGACCCCAAAAGCAAGCAACAAATCACTCTTGTCGACTGAATAGTTCGCGTAGACTGTCCCGTGCATTCCAAGCATTTGCAACGAACACTCCTCGTCCGAACAAGGATAAGAGCCCAGGCCCATGAGCGTGCTAGCAACAGGGATTCCTGTGAGCTCCACGAATCTCCTCAGCTCCTCGCTCGAATTCAAACACCCACCACCTACATAAAGAACCGGCCTTTTCGACTCAGATATCAACCTAACTATCTGTTCCAGCAACACCTCACTCGGAGGCTTCGGCAATCTAGATAAGTAACCCCCCAATTTCATCGGCTGATCCCAATTAGGAACCACCATTTGCTGCTGAATATCCTTAGGCACATCGATCAGAACCGGGCCAGGCCTACCCGATCGCGCAATGAAAAACGCCTCTTTCACAATTCTCGGAATATCCTCAACGTCTAACACGAGATAGTTATGCTTCGTGATCGACCTAGTTACCTCAACAATTGGGGTTTCCTGGAATGCGTCGGTGCCGATCATGCGGCGCGGCACTTGGCCAGTGATCGCCACCATGGGGACGCTGTCGAGGAGGGCGTCGGCGAGGCCGGAGACGAGATTGGTGGCGCCGGGGCCGGAGGTGGCGATGCAGACGCCGGGGCGGCCGGAGGCGCGGGCGTAGCCCTCGGCGGCGAAGACGCCGCCCTGCTCGTGGCGGGGGAGGACGTTGCGGATGGTGCCGGAGCGGGTGAGGGCTTGGTGGATCTCCATGGAGGCGCCGCCGGGGTAGGCGAAGACGTCGGTGACGCCCTCTCGCTCCAGGGCCTCCACTAAGACGTCGCAGCCCTTGCGAGGCTCGTCTGGAGCGAATCGGGAGACGAATTTCTGACTCTCCTCTTTGTCGTGGAGGGATTGTGGGTCGGGGGAGGTTAGCACATTTGAGATTTGGAGGGCGCGGCGGTGGGAAATGGCGGCGGTGGGCAGCTTGTGGGGGAAAGGGAGGGTGAATTGGGAGAGAAGCTTGGGGGAATTGGAGAGAGGAGGAATGTGGGAAGGTTTGAAGGAGGTGGAGGTTGGAGCGGAGGCCGCCATTGTCGGCGACGGCGGGATTAGTTGTGTGTAGGGTTTTTGTTTGTGGAGTGAAGTGGACTAGTGGAGTGGAGATAGATTTGGATTGCAAATCTTATTGAGGCGCCAATGGTGGGAATGGTCCAAATTGAAATTAATCAACAGCCACTTATATTTTATGTGGTGATGGTTATTTGATGATAGGAATTGCGAATCACCACATAATTCACATGTTCCCAAACCTAACATGATAGGAATGTTTTAAATGAAATGTAGAAATACAAAGTATACTAGTGGTGACAGGTATAGTAATCGGATGTTAAGTGTGCGTGTGCACGGAGAGATCTTATGCAGAGGAGGTGGCCGCGGAGGGAGGCGACGATGGTGGAGGAGGTGGCAGTGATGGTGAAGGTGTCGGTGGTGGCAGTAGGGAAATGAGGGGCAAAGGTTGGATATGCGCACATCCTAGTTTCATGTCTATTTTATTATGCAGACTGACTTGCATCCTAGACTTAGAGCATCTCCAATGGTCGGGCATGATATGGGCTACTACTTGGCGGATGGTATATACCCTCGGTGGCCGGTCTTTGTGAAGACGATCAGACAAACAAGTGATGAAAACAAGGCATACTTTGGCGCAACGACAGAGTCGGCGCGCAATGACGTGGAGCGCGCATTTGGTGTGCTCCACTTGATGGCTGCAATTAAGGGTCCAACGCGCTTGCTGGGATGTCGGATGCGGTTTTCCCGATAATGTACGCCCGCATTATCCTTCACAACATGATCGCCGAAGACGAAGGCGTACAACCGACTAGTTGGGTCAAGACGATGAAGCCGGTCCAAGCCACGGAACGGCCACCCCTAGTGTACGACAGGGGGTACCTCTCGATGAAGCCGGCCGACTCAAGGAATTTGCCAACATGCGCCAAGTTGAAGCTCATATTCAACTCCAAAAGGATATAATTGAAGAGTTGTGGGCACGGAGGATTGCACGGCGATAGTTTTTTTTCTTTATTATGCATGTAATTTTGTTTTATCTATGTAACTTTTTTAAATGCAATTAATGAATTTTCCGTATATGTGTCGTAAATTTAATTCTCGTATTTTAATCGTAATTTTAATTCCGTAAATGTAATATATTTTGAATTATTTTTATTGCGGCTACCTATGGCTGGCCTAAATCTGACGTGGCAGGGGAGAGAATGGCTGGCCTATGGCTGGCCTATCACCCATTGGAGATGCTCTTATGGTGCATTTCAAACAAAACGCACCATCACTTCTATTTTGATCACTCTCATGCAACTTAGAGCATCCACAATAGCGCTCTAGTCGGCATCCTAGCCACCAACATGCGGCTATACTACTAGAGCGTTATTGCGAGCGGCCAACCGAACGGAGGAGAGAGAAACGCCCGAGAGCTAGGGTGTAGACGAGAGGCCCTCACCGATCGCTAGCCACCTATTGCGCAGTGAGTGATAAGCGAGCCGTCCGATTTTTTTTTGTTTTATTATTTCAACTCTGTTTTGACGGAATAGAGTAATTTAGTAATCGAAACAAACAGAAACAAAGAGACACAAATTTATGTGATTCACCAACAATATAACAAACTCTATATATATATGGCTCATTGCATTTCATTTTATTCACACCACTCGTAGAAGTTTTATTTTTATTTTATTGAAGTATGTTGGAATTTTCTTCATTTTTTGTCCAATTTAATTTCGTATATTTTGATTTGTTGGACAAGAGCATTGATTGGGTTATTGCTAGATTGTTTCTGAGCTAAGATATTAGTTAGGCTATTAGAAGGACATGATGACGTGATAGATGAAAGTTTAGGTTGAGTTCCTATTGTGTACATGTTTTTAGAGACAAGTCCCAAATTAAGCGTGTTTCCATATTTTTCTTTAAAAGTAATATTTGTGTTTATTGCGTTGAATATAATAATATCACTATTCATGTTTATAAAATTGAAAACAGTACTGCTATTCGGGCCACAATCTTTCCTTTACAGGTTTTTCTTGTATTAATACTCTCTCCATTCCTTCGTAGTTGAGTCATTTTTCCATTTTGGAAAGTTCCCTCATAGTTGAGTCATTTCCATATATAGTAACTTTTTCCTCTTTCTTACTTTACTCTCTCTTACTTTATTTTCTCTACTTTATTCACTTTTTACTTTATTCTCTCTACCTTTTTCTCTTTCTTACTTTTTTATGTATTTATTTAACACACTCAACATTCATTTCTTAAACTCCGTGCCAAAAAGTTCCGCCTCAACTATGAGGGAACGGACGGAGTAATAATTTTATCACATTCAATGCTTTAAACGATAGGTGAAGAGTTTTGTTTGAAATTTGCAGCATTTGGTCTCAAAGCAGCCCCTGTGTTTTTAACACAACATAGAATCCATTCTCGACTCATCATTGCGCTTGCGGTACCTGAACAAAAAAAATATTACCAGCAGCATTTATGAAAAGTAGATCCATTATGAAGTTATTGACACTAATAAATAATTATCTATTAAAAATCTAAAATAAGTAGTAATGCATAGTTGGTAGAGTAATAGACTATCAGATATCGAAATAAGAAGTTTTTAAAGTATTGTTAGTGGGGAATGAGTCGCACCTTATTAGAGAAAAATGAGTTTTCAAAATTAAAAAGTTCATACTTTTCAGAGACAGACTAAAAATGAAAGAGTTACGAAACTGAAAAAAAAATGAAAGAGTTCATAATTTTCATAATTTTGAGGGAGGGAGTATAAAATCAATGAATCCTAGCCAATTATCTTTACACCTATATAGGGAGTATAACATAAAAACTGTAGTTAAAAAATAAAAAATCAGAACGAAATTAAAATTGAGAAACCAAAAATGAGAAATGATTTAGCCCTATAAAAAAATTAATAAAACTTCCATTGAATTAATTGAGTGGATCCCAAACGCTGCAGGTCGGACCGCACTTGGGTCCCGGCCCGCGGCCCACCGTGTTAAATGCACCAAACTTTCGGTCTGGGACGGTCTTGGTGACACAGTCGCGTTCCGGGACCGCGCCCGGGGTCCGTCCCGGCCTGGTGTTAGGCGTGCCCGTGACGCACACGAAGAGTCCCGACCCAGAGTTGGATGTCTTGCGGGCCGGGCCGCAAGTCCCCTTCATTTTTTTTTTCCTTTTTATCTGCCTGTATATACTCATTTTGTGTACCATTCTTCCACACTTTCTCCATTCAATCCTCTTGTATATTTCATTATTTCCGGCTTCTATGTCAACGTTGCGGATGGGCCACCTGATGGAGTTGACATCGAGGGATGCCTCGACAATGTCGAAGATCGAGCTCGAGTTGCACCATGAGATGATCGTCTGCCTTCGCGCCAAAATGAAGAACTAGTTTTTCATTTTATTTTTATTTTCTAGGACTTGTAAATTTTTTTTTCTAAGATTTGTAATTTTCTTTTTTTAGGATTTGTAATTTTCTTTTGTCGACTGAATAATAAATTTTCCCGATTTTAATTGTTCAACGTATTATATTTTATGAGTAAAATATGTTGAAGTTGTGAATAGTGCAATTTAATAGGTGTAGCCTGGGATAAGGCCTGCAGGGTTAGAGGAGTTGCGTCCTTGGGCAGCTCCCAGAGTCTGGCCCGGCCTAGGATTATCTGATACGGGACGTGCCGCAACGAGTCCCGGCCCAACGTTATTTGGGGTTCGGGCCGGACCGGGACTCAACTTCATAATTTTTTATTTTATTTTATAAAATTCAAAAAATTTCCTATATATACCACTCCATCCATTTTAATTTTAATTCAACTTCTTTTCTCTCACTCTCACACTAAAATTCAAGCGGATCTAATTGAAGAAATTTGGAACCGTAATTGACTTATGTTTTAATGTTTTTTTTTTGGAATTTTAAAATTTCAATGTTGTAATTTTTTATTTTCCGACTGAACATTGAATTTTCTCGGTTTTAATTGTTCAACGTATTCAATTTTACGAGTAAAATAGGTTGTAGTTGTGAATAGTGCAAAATAATAGCTGTGGCCTGCGGGGTTAATGAAGTTGTGGCCTGAAACCCCAAATTTAGGGAAATGATGACGTGGAGGGGACTTGCGGCCTAAATCCGGGATGGGGTTAAGGATGCCCTAAGTGCACAGTTGCCCTTCACCACTCTAAGGGTTAAATTGTCCAGAAATCGTGCCAAAAAGTGCAAAAACTCTTACTTGTGCCTACAAGGATCTACTTAGAGCATCCGCAATGGTCGGCTAGCGACCGGCTAGCCGATTCGTCGCGCACACCGACGGCTAGCCGAACCATTGCAATCGGCGAGGGCGATTTCGCGAGCGGATCGGCGTGGGCTGGCCGACGCTCGTCGCCCGCTTAAAGCGCTTAGCCGATCGGCTAGCCGCCATTGTGGAGGCCCGATCGGCCAGCGATCGGCCATCGCCGAATTTTGTTTTTTTTTTTTTAACTCTTTTTTTTAATTTTTTTAAATTCTTTTAAAAAAAAAAAATTTAATTCTTTTTTTAAATTTTTGAAAAACTATATAAACGCGATTTTCTCTATCTCTAAATTTCTGTACAAGAGCAACATCTAGCGATGGACAACAACAACTAGCCCAATTCAAAATTAAGACCTAAAACAGAAACATGTCATACCGTCGGGAGACCCCCGAAAAATTATGACCTAAAACATAAACAAAATTAAGACCTAAAACAATACGAGACCCCCGTTCGGCTAGCGGCAAACTATAACAGATTCAAGGTGGCTCGTGTGTGGAAGCCCGGATTTTTTTTTATTATGTTATTTTTATGATTTTTAGTTAATGTACTTTTTTTTATTTAAATATAAAATTAATGAATTTTCCCGTATATGTCTCGTAAATTTAATTCCGTATTTTAATCGTAATTTTAATTCCGTAAATGTAGTATATTTTGAATTATTTTTATTATGGGCTGGCCTATGGCTGGCCTAAATCTGATGTGGCAGGTGGATTTTTTAGTGTTGCTGACGTGGCAGAGGAGAGAATGGCTGGCCTATTGCACTGACTTATGGCTGGCCTAAGCACCATTGCGGATGCTCTTATGAATCATACTGTGGAAAATATGTCTTGCATATTAAGGATTCATACTGAGCCCACATAACATTCGTAAAATTGGGAACGGTACTTGTAATTTTTTACCCAAAAAAATATCGTACTTCTGTTTATATAGGCTCCATTCCAAATTTATTTGAAGTTTTATGGTATCTCTCAATAGAATTTATTAATATGCTTGTTTTTTGAAATATGTAAATAAAATCAAGCAAAATCCACACAAAAAAGTCTGGGCAACATTACCGTTGATGGAATCATAGAAATATATCGTTATATATTCACATTAAGAAACAAAGAAAACGAAAAAGGAAATCATATTATGTTAATAATTACTACTCCATGAGATATAGTATGAGAGAAGAACTGAAGAATATCAAATCTATAGGCAAAGATTAGTCATTAAGTGCATGAAATATATTAACGCAATTAATTATGGAATTATGTATTAACTTAATTATATTAATGTCAATAAAAATTTAAATATACATTTAAAAGAAGAAGAGATCAAAAAAAAAAAAAATGTTATTATTATTATTTTTATCATTTAGTACAAAATATAATGCGGAAAATAAAAGACTAAGAGCATCTCCAATGGTCGGCTAGCGACCGGCTAGCCGATTCGTGGCGCTGACCGATTGGCTAGCCGAACCATTGGAGTCAGCCAGCGCAAAATCGGCCAAAATTTCGGCGTGCGCTGGCCGCCATTGTGGCGTGCCGATCGGCCAGCGCCGATTTTCGATTTTTTTTTTTTTTAAAAAAAACCTATATAAACGCGATTTTCTCTCTCTCTAAATTTTTGTACAAGAGCAACATCTAACGATGGACACCAACAACTAGGCCCAATACAAAATTAAGAACTAAAACAGAAACATGTCATACCGTCGGGCCCCCGTTCGGCTAGCGGCAAACTAACACAGATTCAAGGCATACTAACATTTTTTAATGTATTTTTTTAATAAATTAGTGAGGAGTAGAGTGGGGTGGTGGCTCGTGTGTGGAAGCCCGGATTTTTTTTTATTATGTAATTCTTTTTATTTTTAGTTAATGTACTTTTTTTATTTAAATAAAATTAACGAATTTTTTCCGTTATATATGTCGTAAATTTAATTCCGTATTGTGATTTTAATTCCGTAAATGTAGTATTTTTTGAATTATTTTTGTTGCGGCTGGCATATGGCTGGCCTAAATCTGATGTGGCAGATGGATTTTTAATGCTGCTGACGTGGCAGGGGGAGAAACTGCTGGCCGATTTCTGGCCGAAGTATCATTGGAGAATGGAGATGCTCTAATGCAGAAATGAAAAGAATGGGAGAATTATAAAGACTACATTGTATTGGTTTGAGTGATTTCTTACAATGGTTATGCTACCATTTAAAGGCTCTAGTTCTAGCTATACATGGAAAATATATTCTAATTTCACAAGTATTTTCTTGATTTGATTTTCCTAGGACTGGCTAAATATACCGTAATACCGAAATACCGCACTTATCGTACCGAAAAAATATCGAAAATACCGAATTTACGGTATACCGCAAGTTGTGGTACGGTATGATCCGTACCGATAGATTTCGGTATGATAAAGGTATAGATTTTCCTATACTGCGCTATACCGCAATGTACCGCATTTACGATATTTGCCAAAAAGTCAATATATATGTTGTATTTAAAATTTATATAAAAAATAGTTAATATGTTAAAATCCCTTACCCTACTTTCATATTTTAGTTCAACCGCCCCCAACCCTCCAAACACACACACGCAGAGATGCAAATCAAGTCAACTGTATAGATTTGATTGTGGTGTAGTTTTAATCATTTGGACATTATTTAAATAGGTGAAATTTTATTTTAAATATTTGGCTATAATAGAATTTTTTTGGTATGAAACACAGGTATTACGATATGCCATACCTTATTTCGGTATAACGTAAAAGTACAGTATGCCGCATAGACGGTATGGTAACGGTATCGGAAATAATCATACATAATTTTCGGTAAGGTATAGGTATGACATTTTTTTCATACCGCAATTTACGGTACGGTATGCGGTATGACATTCTCGGTGCGATGTACCGTACCGTGCCAACCCTAGATTTTCCATAACTTTTAATTGACTTTCCTCTATTATTCTCTCGCCATAGCATCATATTTTAATTTCTTGTGTTACCAATTAATTGATTTCTCCATTCCAACAATCTTATTTATGAATTGTTATCATTAAAAATACACTACAGTACTTTCTTGTGTGGTTTAAAATTAGAATATCTATTTTGCACATATTTAGAGTGATTTTCTTGTTCTAACTGATACCAAATTCCTGTTTTATCAAATTATTAAAAATCTTGGCTTAGTAGATCCCATATTGAATTAGGTAAGTGGAGTATTTTTTTTTTGTTTATTTCTGTTATATCTGTGAATATACTGTATGTGTTTATTTTCAAAGGGATATATTAGGAACTTCGCATAGCGTCATACGTATTTGACTTGCACCAATCCGCAGTCCCCACACGTAATAAAACCCTTTTCCCCAAATTCAAAACCCTCAATTCGTGTCCAAATTGAGAATCTGAGATCTAGGAGAACAAATAACGAAATCGAATATGGATGCGCTTGATTCAGTCTTCGATCCACTGAGAGATTTCGCCAAGGACAGCGTTCGTCTCGTCAAGCGATGCCACAAGCCTGATCGCAAAGGTAATTGAGCTAGCTTTTCTTAATTATGGTTTGGTTCGACGATTTAAAGATTGTTTTGGTGTATGAAGAAACCCGAATTGTTAACTGACCTTTTGAAATTTGATTTTCGTGTAGAGTTCACCAAGGTAGCCACACGGACAGCCATCGGGTTCGTCGTGATGGGATTCGTTGGTTTCTTCGTCAAGTTGATTTTTATCCCGATCAACAATATTATTGTGGGCGCTGCTTGATTTATTTCGTAGGTACATTCCCTGTCTTCAATTGCGGTTTTTTTACTTTGGTTTATGTTTTGAATTTGATATGTTTGCTGTTTCTGTTGCTGCTGATTGTGTTATACCGTGGACTAACTAGGAGCTTAGTGTGATTATTCGGAATGAGTGAAAAATGAATACATTGTTCTCCAAATTTGTATGCAGAATGAGTTATATAAATGGATCAATGAATCCCCATCTTTATAATATATGTACTGAAGTTAGTCTAGTTCTAGACTTCTAGTGCTTGCTGTGGAACACACAAAAATCATGTGAGCTACAGAGCTTGAAAATTTACAATGCCCGGGATTTAGGAACTGTCAACTTAGATCAAAATAATGAAGTGGGAAATATTACTACAATATATAGGTCAAAAGAAATTCCATTTGTGGTTTAGCATTGGTATATGGTGTATACACATATCCACGGAGATCTGTTTTGACAATTTATTTGGGGAGATTTCACATTCTCTGCATACTGGAATGTCCCTTTTGGGCCTTTTGGATGTATATTCATCATGAAAGATTAAAAGGAAAATGGAATTGCAGTGTTTATGATGAGGGAATTCAGAGATCATAGCTTTCCGTTTATTATTTACTACAACCACTATTAATTATTCCTAAATTATGTACATGAGATTATGATCTCAATGACAAATTTGCAGAGTGAATTTCTATTCTTGATTATAACAATAATTTACTTGATGAGAAGGGTTAAACCCCCACCACACCTTCTTTATATTGATATAGACTACTTGGAGTGGGGTGAAGTATCTTGCTTGATTTGAATGGCGTGAGATAAGGTTTGGTTATTATATTGGCAATATGTATAAGCTAGAGAGTAAACTTCAAATGTCGAGTTAGCGAAATTAAATTTGTTCATAGCAAATTTCTCATGTTTTGTTGGTTTGCTCTAAAGCTGCACTTGATATAAAGAAACAGCTAGAAGATTGTATCTTCCAGTGAGGAAAATTGTAACGTATGTTAGCTAGATCGTTGATGATTTTCACATTCATCTTTTCTTCAGCCCACAATGCATAGAACTCATATCATTGATGATTATGCTGTAACAGCACTTCACTGAGATAAAATCATAAAATGTGCGTCTCAGGAATTATATGGACTTTTTGCTTCCTTACTTATCACACACCAACTATGCTCACTTGAAACATCACTTTAATGAGATAAAATCATAATTTGCGCGTCTCAGAAATTATATGGAGTTTTTGCTTCCTTGCCTCACTTGAAACAATTAGAGTGGTGTTAGCATATCCTACTTTGAAAATTCACCTTATGTTAGCTTTGCAGTTGTGATACTATTAGGCTGTGTATAAGATTAGTTTCACTAATGAAAACTATTATTTGATGTGCAGGCTTCCAGCTATAGAATGAGAACCCCGGTGAAGCAGATTGGTTGCTCGGATTTTATTTGTCTGATTTCATTATATTGTAGAACTTCTTCTAATCTTATGCATGATGTCTTTTTCTCCATTGTAAACACTTCCAATACATGATTTTACTGTTTATGTTACTACATGTTTCGCATCTACATTGTGTTCACTGTTCGATAAGTTAAGTTGAGTTTACTTTGAACCAAGTATGTGAGTTTTTGCTATTTGGTGTTCAATTCCTTAAAGTACGTATAGTAAACTCAGTAGATTTTTGATAAATTTTGTTTCATTAGTTTGGTGAGCGATTTAGTGACTTAGTTATACGGTCGGGTACTTTGTTGTTTGGATGATTAATTAATTTGAAATATGAAAAACAATTTTTATTACTTTATTCAATTTCAGCATTATTTGTGAATTATATGTTCACTATCAAAATTTAATATTTCCTTTATTTCATAAGAATATGCATTTTTTTCAGTTTGGGAACTCTTTTATCTCTAATGAGGTGGGACTTATTATTCACAAACAATAATTTAGTTATTTTCTCTCTTTATCTCTCTCTTATTTTAGTACAAATCTGTGCCGAATCCAAAGTGTCTATTCTTTGGTGACGGAGGGAGTAGTATAACGTGAAAATCAAGGTTTCAGGAGATACAATGTTCCGTGCAATAATTATTGATACTGTGTGCGTTTTTCAGATGTCTTTGTCGAGTAGGTTATTTTTCATAATCTATTATGAATCATATTTTGAAAAATATATCATGTATATTAAGTAAGGATTCATTAAGAGCATCTGGAAGCGTTACAATCGCACTTGGAATCTGGCTCGGGTCTGGGCTATGACTAGGGCCAGTCCCGTTATGGTCTGGCCTAGCGTTGTGTGATCACGGGCCGTGGCCAGTTGCGGTCTGGCCCAACTTTGCAAACGCTAAGATTGGACCCGGACCCCATTCTTTTTTATAGTAGAAAATTAATTTTTTAATTTTTTTTTTACCAATTTAAACTCCACAACATTTTCATTCTTTCTATATTATTCCAATAAATTTTTCAAAATATAATTGCTCAACGTTTTAAATTTAGAAATTGTAATTTTTTATTTTTTTGAAATATAATTGCTCAACATTTCAAATTTTAGAGTAAAATAGTTTGAAGTTGTGAATAGTACAATTTAATATTTGTAGCTTGAATAGGACTAGAGTTGTAGCGGAGGTGCTTAAACGGTTCTTCGGTTGTCGATTAACCAAAACCGGCCAGTTAATTGAAGAACGGGAATCAGAAAATTAGTTTCGGTACCGGTTTCATATTTTAGACAACAACATAATCTGATTATTAGTTCACATGTAATTGGATTACAATTCATTTTTTTAACGTAAAATTTGATATACTAATAAATCTAACTTGATTTAATTAATGTTGAACTGAAATAAAATAATTTGAAACATTGAGTGATTTTTGGATTTAAACCGTGCTAAATATGCAAACTCAGTTTTGTGAATATTAAAATGTATAAACTGCGATACTTTGAATCTACTATTATTTTCATAGTTCAATTTTGACAACATAAGTTTGTTTTTCATCTCCAAAAGAGCTTATACAAAAAATACAAGTATATTTCATACGATAGAAATTTAGCGCAATAACAAACTTGATGTAATAATTCATTTAACATTCGACTTTAACCCATTTGTGGAGAATTTATTAATTGTCCCATTTTAAACCAAAAAGTCACAACAATATCAATTAGTACAGAGTATTTGAAATTCTATTGAACATTTGTTTAGCCAAAAAAAGAAAAGAGAATGCAATTCAATTTTAAAACTCCTTTTGAAAAAAATTGCTAAATTTTAGAACTTTTTTTAAAAGAATTATCAACATAAACTAGTATGACCTACTATTTATTAATTCGTTTGATGATTCTTTACAAAATAGTACTCCCTCCGTCCCAAGATAAGTGACTTATATTCCTTTTTGGGATGTCCCACTATAAGTGACCTATTTCCATTTTTAGCAAAAAGTCATCTCTCTTACTTTATTCTCCACCTACTTTATTCTCTCTTTTCTCCTCTACTTTTCCCTCTCTCATACTTTACTCTCTCCACTTTAACTTATTTAAATACCATTCCTTAAATTCCGTGCCCAAAAAAAGTAGGTCACTTATCTTGGGACGGAGGGAGTACAACACTTGGCATTATCATCAAATAACGACATGAATATTATTGTATTGTTTGTTTATATTTTATACTCTTACTCTTACACCAAATATCATATATCATTTCCTTCCATCACACCGTTTCACATAGCATTTCCTCCAGTGGCATCACAACACATATATGAGCATATTCATTGCTCATCCACCTCATCATCACAATCAACATAGATCTATATCAATTCAGAATTCACGTTCAATAATTACCTTATACTCGCATTCATAACAATCGTACCACAGAGTTCTTTCATAACATACATAAATTACATCTGCATATCAATCATAATCTACTTTACATACATCACCCAATAACATACTATAAATTAGCCAAGTCATAACAGAATACTCAATTTCATAATTAACACACAATATTCATACACAATCATATTGTTTACGCGTAATTGCATCATCAGACATATTATTATAAAATTTGTTTATATAAGCATAACCACTAATTTAAGTAAGAAAAATGAGTATTAATGCTGGATATCCTACCTCATAATGTCCAAAAGCCTTGATTCGTTGTTTCCTTCAGCCACGCACCATTTTCCTTCTTTCAATTATTATTTGCTGTTTGTTCATCTTTGTAATATCGTACATATATTCCACATCAATTTTATCAACAAAACGGGAGTATTACGATAAGTAAAATTCTTTAGAACGTCTATTGTATTTATTTGTACTTAGAAACATATGTAAATTAGAGCTACACAATAGAAGAATTCCCCAATAACCTTCAATTAGCTAACATACCTTTATTTCTTCTTTCAACTTTTGAAGCATTTCAAATTCACTGCATTACACTATTTTTAAATAATTAACTGCTTTTGCTCGGAGTAACACTAGAGTCGAGCCCTATAACAAAAGAAACCTCTTGAAGTCTAGTTTAACTTACAAAAAGGTAATCACAAAAACTCCAGGGGATTAAGGAGGTATGGCTGTTTTATTACAGCTTGCCAATTTGTAACAGATTCTGGAAACAGCTGTTTCGCATGAATTTTTATAAATAGCAAACGTTGGTAAAATGAGTTGAAATTTTGAAGGGGCCTTCCTATGACATGAAAATATCTACAGAAAATTTTATAATGAAATTTCCAACAGTTTTGAGTGGCCGAAACTAATTAGTACAGTAGGGAAAGAACAATACTAATTACAATTTACTTTCGAACACATTATGCTCAATAGCAAGACAATATATGTGTGTACATTATGGACCAAAAAAGACGGATTTTCCTTCCTCTTTTCCTAACTAATGACACTCTTCCAAAACCTTAGGTCAATAAACATCTTCTCCATGGTTCTTTACAAACCCCATAACACAAGCTTCCAAAATCATACTTAAATATCAATATACTCCAAACTCAATTAAATGCATCAAACTAAGTTCTTTATTTGATTCCAAGGTTTTAAACCAATCCCAATTCATATCCAAAGTTCTACCTTTTATTTTCGAATCATATTTATACACAAACCAAGCAATCAAAACAAACTCACCAAGGCAAGCACTCGTCCTATTGGTTCCTTTCATAAGAGTCTGGATTTCATCCATTTCTAGTTCTGAGATTCAACATTCAAGTATAGAGGATAACATGAGTAAGTTAGAATTTGCTATTATCTTAATTTCACAAGCTTTGAGATTGGGGTGTTGAACTTTGTGCTATAAATCTCACTTCCATGGAGACTGGAAGAGAAGGAAGGTGGAGATAGGTCACATGGGATAGAGGAGACCAGCGGCACAGCAACGTCGCGCCGGAGAGATAATAACGGCGACGGTTTCCCGTGATGGAGAGAGCCGAGTTAATGGATGAGGATGCTCGGTGTGTGTAAAGCGAGAAAAATTATTTGTGCAGAGATATAGAGAAAGACTTCACATTTCCATCCTTTTCCTATTTTCTTTTCTTTCACCTCCCCACGTGCCACGTTTCTCCCTTCTTTTTTTTTTTCTATTTTCTTTTGTCTTTATCCTCATCCTCGTAAAAGATCACATCCCGATCCTTATTCTTCTTCTATTTTGATTCCTCTTTATTCTTTTCATATTTTTTTTTTCTATTAATAACTATCACTTGTACATATATAATATAGGAGTACACAAATTTTAATTCTTATATTTTATAAATTTGAGGTATTACATAAAATCATTAAATTAAAATTACAAATAAATTCAATTAAAGTTACACATCGGTTCCGGTTTCGGAATTTATGAAAAATTGAAACCGGTTAACCAGTGCAGTAAGAATCGAAACCGGTCAAATGAGCAGGCCTTATTGTGGAAGTTTTGATTTGGTGCAAAAAAAGGCGAAAATGGTGATGTGGAGGGGACTTGAAACCTTGATCGGGGGATGGGGTTATGGATTCCCTAATAGAGGCCAACATGCCATTTAATTCGTAAACTTGGGTACATTTTCAACCAATTAATACAGTACTTCCACATTTATTTAAGTTTTATGGCATCTCAATAGAATTTATTAAGAGTATCCGCACCACTCGGGTGCGGATCATCGTCCGCGCCCGATCGATCGTCTGCGGAAGAAGCGCGGACGATGCTCATCGTCTGTCACATTGTCCGCCGCTGTGGCATCGCAGACGATGCGACAGACGATGCTCACGCATTTTGTTTTTTCCCAAATTTTTTTCTTATTAAAACACTACAATTCTCTACCATTTCACACACTCCAATTTCACATCTCTTCAATTTCTCTTCAATTATTCTCTCTCATCGTTTTCAAAATGAATCCCGACGACTACGATTTGAGTACATCGGATGGCTGCAGACGGGCCTTGACCCGAGCCTTGTTCGATGTCGTTAATGAAGCCAAGGCGGAATGCTTGGGACAAACGCAGCGGAGGAGGCGGTGGCGCGGGTCCCTCGCCCGATACGACGTCGGACGTAGACATCATATGGGGCACTACTTGGCCGATGACATATACCCAAGGTGGCCTATTTTTTTGAAGACGATCAGCTGGTGAGAGGAGAGTCTTGTTTGCAGCAAAGCGGGAGTCCGCGCGGAAGGATGTGGAACGGGCTTTTGGGGTGCTCCAATCGCGGTGGGCAATAGTGAAAGGTTCTGCGCGTTTCTGGTACAAGGAAGTCATCGCCGACGTCATGTATGCGTGCATCATCATGCATAACATGATAGTCGAACAAGAACGTGGACATGTCACCGATTGGGTGGATGATGAAGCCGGACTAGCTCCAGCACGGCAACCTCGCCTGTCACTCGAGGATTACCGATGGGCTTCGGTGCGATTCTACAGCGACAGGCCTCAATGCGCAGCCAACAAGACCATACTCAGCTCATGACCGACATGATTGAAGAAGTTTGGAACCGCAACCGCCGTCGTTGAGAATTTGTAGTTTTTTTTATTTCGTATTGTAATGTTTTAATTTTAATGAAATGAAGTTTTTTTTTTCCAAATTTTGAAGTATTTAAATATTCAAATAATAGATAAAATGCTTAGGGCGGGCTATAGTCCGCCCCACTGCAGGTGGAATGGGCGGAGGATAAGATGCTGACGTGGCGGTGCATAGGGCGTCGCTTAAGGCGTCCCACTGTGGATGCCCTAATAATGCTTGTTTTTAAAAAACATTACATAAATAAAATCAAACAAAATCCTCATAACATTAGCGTAGATGAAAATATATCGTTATATATTCACGCTAAGAAATAAAGGGAAAGAAAAAATAAATAAAAAAAAGTCATATTTATGTTAATAATTACTACTCCGTGAGATATTGTAGTATGAGAGAAGAATATCAAATCTATAAGCAAAGATTAGTCATTAAGTTCATGAAATATATTAACGCAATTAATTGTGGAATTTATGTCCCACCTATTAAGTTAAATTAAATTTATGTCAATAAAAATTTGAGTATACCATCTAAAAGAAGAAAAGACCAAAAAAAATAAAAAAATAAAATAAAATGTTAAATATGGAGCTTAAAAGGAAGCCAATGAGGAACTACATATTTTATTTATCATATTTATAAATTGTTTCCCTATTATATAGTATTTCCATAAAAATATAGTAGTACTACACTTTCTTGTGTGGTTAAAAATAGAATATCTATTTTGCATATATTTATAGTGATTTTCTCGTTCCACTGTTACCAAATTTCTCTGTTTTTACGAAATTAATAAAAATCTTGGCTTAGCATGACCCCATATTGAAATAGGTAAGGGTATCCACATGGGGACGCCCTAAGCGACGTCCTATGCACCGCTACGTCAACATTTTATCCTCCTCTCATTTCACCTGCAGTGGGGCGGACTATAGCCTGCCCTGAGCAACACCCTAAGCATATTACTTCTATTTTGTATTTATATAATTTATGCAAATTTATCAAGCAAATAAAAAAATAAAAACAACACAATTAAGGCAAATCCTACATTTAATTAATTAAAAAAAGAGTTACAAAATAAGAAATTAAAAAAAATATTACAAACTAAGAAATAAAAAAAAAAGTTACAAACTAAGAAATTAAAAAAAATGCCCCATCGGCTCGTCTAGAGTAGTCCAACCTCCGGCTAAGGCCATCGATCATCCGCTGGATGCCTTCTCTTTGAGTCGGGTTGGTCGCCTGCATCAGAGCGTTGTGCGCGTCCAACAACGTCCTGTAGTCGGAATAGGCCACCAAATCCGTATAGGCATGCGACGCAGCCGAAGTCTTGCTCGGGGTCGGGCTCTGGGGCTGGTCAGACGGCGCCGCGGCGGATGTGGTCGCCTTGCCCTTGCCCTTGGCAGCCTTCATGCCAGGGGGACGCCGGGAGGACATCGGTATGCCGGAACTCTCATCGTCGAACACCGGATTGTTGAGGTCCATTGGAGACGCGCCGCTCTCGCTACTTGTATAATCAGCGAAGGTGCGCTTCGACGCCCTCTTCCTCGCCGCCGTCGATGGGGGAATCACATCACCAACGAACTTCTGCTTGTCCCTCAAGAGCGTCCAGGATTGGTAGTGCTTGAAATCGCCGTACAATGACATGTACGACTGCATCGCTTTGTCCCGCACATCCACGAGACTCTCGCCACTGCGAGTCGATGTTGGTGTCGAATGACCGGTATTCGTCGGGTTCTGTTCTGTACCCGGCCATCGTGCACCACCGAACATCGGACTATTCGAATTTGGGTAATCTCCGGAATCCATTTTGCTTGAAATGTAGAAAATGTACCGTGAATTTGAGAGTGAAGAGAGTGAAAAATGAAGTGAAAATGAGAGGTATATATAGGTTTTGAAAATTGAATAAAATTAAAAAAAAAAACGGAAACGCATCGCATCGTCCGCGTCGTCCACAGTGGCTGACGATGCGACGGACGATGGGGTATCCTCCGCGCATCGTCTGCGGATGGTGGCTAACCCATCGTCCACGATGCTGGAGTGGCGGAAGATGCGACGGACGATGCATCGTTCGTCGCATCGTCCGCACCATTGCGGATGCCCTAAATATTTTTTTGTGTATCTATGTTATATTTAAACTCCGTGGGGAGTGTTAGGGTGCCATCACCTCCTAAAATAATACCATACCACCATTCTTAGCCAATCATTTGTACACGTGAACGAATAATAAGCTGCCACGTGGTAAAAAAAAATTCTGGCCAGCAATATTTTGTACACTATATAACAATTTTTCTTGGCCAGCAATATCCAACACGCTATACAACAATCTATAGATTGTTGTGTAACGTTTATAATATTGTTGTATAATTAATGTCACGATGTCACTTTAAAAGGGGTTGTCGTTTTAACACAAACTTATACTCCATGTATGTTTATTTCCAAAAAGAAATAAAGCATATCGCCATGGGTGAATGAAAGAAGAGCGACATTGACAGGCGGTAAAAGTTAACGAGCAGCACGTGCGCACATCTTCATTACCGCGGTTAAAAAACTTTCCTTCTTTTATCATTACCTTTTTTTCACCCTTTCCTTCAACTCTCAAAACCCTACCACTCCTCCCTCTCTATCTCTCTCTTATACTCCATATATATATATATACACACACACACATGAATACATACAATCACGCACGCTTCTCGGAACTGATTGTTCACATTCGTCTCTCTCCGAAAAACTCCAAAATCAAAGGTAAAAACACAGACACCAGAGCTGCTGAATCGCCTTCTCCTTCTCTGTCTCACTCTATTTCGTGCTTCCGTTCTGTCGCAATCCTCATATATATGTGTTTTTTATTTCACGCATTTGGTAGGAATTGGGTATTTTTGTTACTTTATCATCGCTTTTATGAAAGATATTTTACTTTCTCAGCCTCTCTTTTGTTTTTAATCGGGAATCGGAGCCTCAAAAATTCGGCTCTGGGGCTCTTTTCCCGGGATTATCATAAAAGCTGTGTCGCCAAACTTTCCTTTATTGAGCTTCAATTTTTGAGAAATTTCAATCGATTTCGTTCAGATTCCCCATTCTTCTTCATGCTACGTGATGTTTCAAAGTCAAAACTCTAGCTAGACTATGCTTTTCCAGTAAGTACACTGATTATTAATTGAAGCTTTGAACGCACAAAAAATCTCATTCATCTTTTCGATTTGGATTTATTCGTGTGCATGAGAGATTTCTGGCTTTTGAAATCGTATTATTAGTAGTTGTGAAATCAAGTCATATCACTCCTTTCTTCTGCGATTTTTTTTTCCGGTCAAAGATTAATCGAAGCATATCTGTAAAGCTGAAGTCGGTTTCCGTCCGTGCATATTTTGCAGTTTCTCTTTGGCGGTGATTTGCTAGCTCCCTGCTGCTGTTAAGCTATAGCCTATTTAGGTTCTAGCTAGCTCCGAGTTGACTCGCCTTAACTCGGCCGGCCCAGTGCGATCGTAGAGAAATGAATCGCGAATCGCCATCGCTTCAGCTTTCGTCGTTATTGAAATTGTTTGCCGTCACATCGTTGCTGCTAATCATAGGAATCTACACCACAGGTACGTGCCTGTGTGTGCGATTTACTGATTTGCCGTTTTCTGTTAAGATTAGCCTTGATTTTTTGGATTTGTGTGATACAAATGCAGAGAAGAAGAGCTCAATCAATGGCGAAAACATGATTGTCTCTCCGATCACTCATCGCAAGCTGCTGATTACTGGTAAAATTTCAGATTAATCTCACTAAAATGGAAGCATTGAAAGTGTAAATTGTTGATTCTCATTTGTACTACATTTCTTTGCAGGAGAGGGGAGAGAAAATGGCGTGGAGCCAAACAGGATATGGAGCGACAAATGCTCGAAATCGGACGTAATGATAATCCAAGGTGCGACGCCGCCGCTGCCGAACGGGATTCCGACGTACACGGTGGAGATCAGCAACACCTGCGTCTCCGGCTGCGACATTTCCGCCATCCACGTCAGCTGCGGCTGGTTCAGCTCCGCCCGCCTTGTCAACCCGCACGTCTTCAAACGGCTCCGTTTCGACGACTGCTTACTTAACGACGGGAAGCCGCTCCGTAACGGCCGGACCCTCTCTTTTCAGTACGCCAACACCTTCCGTTACGCCCTCTCCGTCTCCTCCGTTAGCTGCTGATATATATTGAGAAACTGGTTTTTTTTTTGGTGAGAATTGTAAATGGGATTTTGTTTAGTTCAAGAAGGATTAGTTTTTTTGAGATATTGAGGATTTTTAGCTGATTTTGTGAGAGGTGACAGTTGTGGACTAATTTCCTGTTTTTTGGATGTAAATGGAATATCTAAAGAATACTGCACAAAAGTTGTACCTCCTCTTTGTTTTTTTTACAACTATAACTATTGTTTTTATTTATTGAGATATCATACTTTCAATTATTGAGATTATTGTTATTGTTAAATTAGTAAACATGTTGATGACTGAAAAGAAGCATGCAGTTCTCAGAATCATAGTCATTTGGGGGTGTTATTGAATGTGAAAATATGTCTAGCTAAAATGCTAAATAGGGCCATTGGTTGATTGCAAAACAATTAATTGCATACCAAACTATTGTTTAATTTCGGTAAAGTAGCCATTTTAATTACCAAGTTTGGTCATATGTAACATGTTCAGTACTATAAGGGGTTCTGTCTATTCCTTATATGAGTAATTCAGAAAAAAATAAATAAAACTTTGTGATTAAATAATTTATTTTCAATCTTAATAGTGCATTTCTTTAATTTATACTTCTATAGGAATTATAGTCATAGCCCCATTTAACAATTTTACTTACTATAGACTCTTATTAAAGCAAAATTGAAAAACAAATAATGAATTCATTCCTGAACTCTACCCCCCATGGCCCCAACTGAAAGGTATACAAATATACAATCTAATAAATAAGTTAGTTTATATATAATCCACTTTTTCTCACTTCAGTGTTTATTTCAATTATTATGCGTCTTCTACGTTTGGCATCTATCTAGTTCTGGTGTTAGTTAAACATCCTTTTTGTACATTCATTTAATTTGTTGGAGTTTCAACATTATTTAGATTATTAGTATTATTATGAATTTGAATTCGAATTCGGAAAACAAAAGTACAATTTTTAGTAGTAGTATTTGAGAAAATTATCATCGCTGTTTCGTTTAAATTTTCTTTTGTGAAATCTTGTTTTGTCAATTTATAATAAATGCTCTTCATTATTGGATAATAACTTTGTTGTTTCTTCTTGCTCAATGTTTTTTCAGGCAGATAAATTGGGATTGTTTTAAATGTTTATAAAACAAATTTTGCAAAGATGATATATGTAGTGTTTGTTGCATGAAAAAACATTACCACAATTAGTTAGATTACTTCCAATTCCATTTAAAATAGGAACTAGCCGTTAAAAAGTATGAATTCGAAAATTAAAATTTGTTACCAATTTATTAAACAAAGTGACGAATTTATTGTAAATAAATTCCAAATTTATTTAAGATTGTGTTTTTATTATACTGATTACAACACAATTAATATAGAATTTATGCCTGAGAACAACTCCGTGTCCTCTTGCTATATCAAACTTTAACTAATAAATGACGCCATTAACAAAATAGTAAACTCACATTAAATAAAATAAATTAATGATTATAAAATTAATATACTTTCACACGCTTTTTTCATCTTCTTTACAGACTCTCTCTCTCTCTCACACACACACACACTCACACTCATATATATATATATGAGTATACAGTCATGCACGATTCTCGGAACTGATTGTTGAAACTCGTCGCTCTCACTATCTATATATCTCTCCTCCAAAAACTCCAAAATCAAAGGTGAAATGGCAGAAATATCAGAGTTTCTTCATACACAGTGACCTTCTGATTCACAATTTCTGCTTCCACTCGCGAGCTGCCGATTCACAATTGCTGCTTCGTCTTTTCCGTCTCAGATCTGCAATCACTATTTTGTGCTTCCGTTCTGCTCTCGATGATGCTCTGTCGCCATGCTTATATATCTGAATGTGTTTTTGTCTCATACATTTGGTACGAATTGGGGATTTTTTGCTACTTTATCATTTGTTCGTGAAAAAAAAATGATTTCCTTTCTAAACCATTAGTGTTTCTCTTTGGTAATCGTAGAAAAATGAATCGCGAATCATCATCGTCATTATTGTGGCGCCGGAGGCTTTCTTCATTCACGGCGGTGTTTGCCGTTACATCCGTGTTGCTATTCACTGGAATCTACACTACAGGTCTGTTTACTGAATTACTGTGTATTGTAATGTGTATTTCCGCGTTTCCAAGTCGAGTTTCATATTTGAAAATTCGATAATTTGAGAGTTGGTCGAATTTGTGATTTGTTAGTTTCGGCGACAACGCTCTCTCAAACTTCATTGATTGTCTCGTTCTTGTATTTTAATTTTATCCGCGATCAATTTCGGTCGATTTTCCTGTAACTGTAACACTATTCAAACAAAAGAAATTCTGAGCGAGCAAGGACGTGTTTGAGTGTTTTGTTTTTGCTAAATGTAGTAGTATAGCCATATATGGTCCCCAAACGTGTAATCTTCTGCTGTTTTGAGCTTATTTTTGTTTTTATCTGCATTTGCATTTAAAATTCGAAATTAATAGTTCAAAATTACTTTGTTCAGATAAAAAATTCATGAAGTTAGGGTCAGTTTTATCGGAGACGAAGATTAAGAGCTCAACCTCAATCACCGGGAATAACCACCAGATTATCTCTCTCTCTCATCGCAAGCTGCTAAATAATGGTAATTCGAATTATTCTTCCCTAATTGTATTTACGAGAAAGTCGTACTGTAGTGGGAGCTCCTGCAATAAATGGAATTTGGATTATGCATGAAGAGAGAGAGAAAGAGACAGGGGAAAAAGTGGAAAAAG
Organism: Salvia hispanica; assembly: GCF_023119035.1. Lineage (NCBI taxonomy): Eukaryota > Viridiplantae > Streptophyta > Magnoliopsida > Lamiales > Lamiaceae > Salvia > Salvia hispanica. The sequence goes on from NC_062965.1 coordinate 28,414,749, forward strand.
GTAGAAAGGGGGTGAGGTTCTGGTATAACCAGTGGGTATATTGGCTGGTGCTTCTCTGCGCTTTATGAATATTATTGTGATATGATAACACGCACAATATGCTCGGCATATGTGCATGTATGCATACTCTGCCATGGTTTCTGCTTTTATGCATTACTAGCCTTGAATATTGATGTTTACATGCAAAACACACACTGAGAGTTCTGCCCCCACTGTGCGCACTGTGCGACAGCCTTAGCCACCTCTTTCTCTCTCAGTGGTCGCGTACGGTTTTGTCCCCTTTTCCCCTACGTGTCGTTTTTCCCAACCCAATTCCCCCTTTAATCAGCCTACCACCCTAGTTGTAGGGTACAGCTACTAGCTGGTTTCTACTTAGACATAATTCTTGTGCAATAATACCATCTTGTAATTATGTTAGTCAATTAATTATTTAGGGTTGGTGTGATTATGAATGTGTGATAGAGAATTTACTTGCTCCTGCACGTGTGCACCTGTGCTTGAATTGAATGGGGGGAATGTAAAGTTTGGGTCTTGAAATAGCATAGAGATTGATTTACATTGAATTAAGGAGAGAGCTCTTTTCTCTATGCACACACATCTTTATTGATTGAAAAGTCCCTTTCTCATTCCCACTGGCATGTCTTCCCAAGAAAATGCATTTTGGCCTTTTTTCTCTTTCTCCACCATCAACAGCGACATTTCAGTGAAGACTCACAACACAATCTCTCTTCGCGTAGACACCAAGTTAGAAGATTTGGTAGCTTGGGAAAAGGGTGTTTCTGTGGTTGGAGTTTTGTCATATTCATGTAGAGACTCAAAAAGAAACATTTAATGAGTCAAAATGTGGCTTTACAGTGATTCTTGTTTGCACAGGAAAGGGACATGAGAGAGAAAAGGGTGTGGTGGAGCCAAACAGGATATGGAGCGACAAGTGCTCGAAATCGGACATAATGATCATCCAAGGCGCGACGGAGGCGCTGCCGAACGGGATTCCGGTGTACACGGTGGAGATCAGCAACACCTGCGTCTCCGGCTGCGATATCTCGGCCATCCACGTCAGCTGCGGCTGGTTCAGCTCCGCCCGCGTCGTGAACCCTCACGTGTTCAAGCGGCTACGCTTCGACGACTGCTTGCTTAACGACGGGAAGGCGCTCCGTAACGGCAGGACACTGTCTTTCCAGTATGCTAACACGTTCCGTTACGCCCTCTCCGTCTCCTCCGTTAGGTGCTCGTGAATGCACCACGGATATATGAGATATGTATATACAGAGACCAGAGTAGAGGCAGATCAAATAGTACTAGTTCAGTTATGATTTTGGTTTAACAAAACTCTTTTTTTTCGTCAGAAAATTGTAAATGGGATTTTGATTGATTCGAGTTGGATTAGTGTTTTGGTAAGATGGAATAGCATTGAAAATTTGGATGGGAGTGACAGTTGTTGATTAATCTCCAATAATCATAATATTGTAAATTTGTAACACGATCACAATAATGATAATGTTATAATTTTGCATTTATGTAAAAAATGAGAGACTTTAAAATAGGTATGTTATTTGTAGTATATGAATATGTAACTGTGGTTTCTAAATTAATTGAGTAAATCAGTAAGAAATAATTCAAAATCAAATAATGCAAGCGATAAGATGTGGTTTGGATAGAGCTCTGGAGACTGGATTCATTGAACTTTGTTTTATTTGCAAGTCATAATTTTTCTATCAAATAACAAATTTATACTAGCCATATTGAAATTATCTATAACAAATTTATGTACTTACAATTAATGTTGCTTTATTTTCGTCCATTTACACAAAATAATACTATAACATGAATTTTAATGTATAGTTGATAAAATAACAATCTAAAAAGTGAAAAATGGTTTCATAAATAGAAATGTACGTTTTTGTAGATAAATTAAAGGTAAAAAAAAGTGATTATACGTATTTTTCGTTGAAGAATTGAGTATAAAAACACTCCATAAAAATGTGTCAGTCACATGAAATGTATGGATGACTGATGATTAATTTCTGGATAGTGAATAGTGGAGAAGACATGGAAGAATTTGAGGTTTTCACTTTAAATCGAAATTTGCAGCCCGAAATTTCGGCGATTCAAGGAAACAGTTTGCACAGTTTTGAAGATTTTATAAGAGAGAACTAATTTGACTGATGTGACCATAAAATATACGGCATGATATATAATTTTGAATACTCAATTTATTTAATTCTCGATATGAAATAATGTCGGATTTAAATAATTTTAATTATTGAAAAACAATCGGTAAACTTTTTTTTTTTTAAATGTTTATAATTTTTTTTTTTGCAATTTAGTGGAATTTCTTATTACTGTACTTGATATACTCATGTTCATGAAGTAATTTGAAATTGTGTTTTTTAA